>NC_074702.1:21848013-22148013 GCF_029448725.1 Salvelinus fontinalis
ACACACACACACACACACACACACACACACACACACACACACACACAAAGCAGGAAGGATACAAAGATCTGTCCATGTTTCATCTTCATCTCAACACCCCGTATATCTCTGTTCCAAAAACTCCCCGCAAAGTCCCTCTCACCCTCGTTCCCCAATACAATGAAAAACAACAGCAAACAAACAAACACATTTTCCAGTTTCACGCTGACGGAAGGAAAGATGGCCCCTATCCTGTAACCATGGAAGTGACGTATCCCCACGTCCTGCCCGAAGTTACTATCTAGGCCATCAGCCAATGGGTAAATGCTCTCGCCATCCCTTTTGTGTGCCATTGAATAACAAGCATTCAGCTCTGTTTCGTAATGGCACAGCCCTCAGGGTCTGCAGTGTGTGTGCGTGCGTGCGTGTGTGCTTGCGTGTGTGTGTGTGTGTGCGTGCACATGTGTGTATATGCGTGTGTGTTTGTATGTGTGTATGCATGTGTGTGTCTGTCAGTCAGCCTGAGCACAGACAGACACTTCTACCTCAACACAGCAGGGTCGATGAAGCTATGCAATATTAATAAGGATAACAGGCTAGGAAAATCAGGTTCAAATGAATGCCAATCCATTCTTGTTCTTGACCTTAATTAAATGCAGCCAAAAGGATGAATTGAAGTGAAACAGAGTTGTCTCCTAATGCATTGTTTTTCCAGCTCCAGCTGTACTGTAGGTATGTATGAAGGTGGTTCCACAGACAATGTGTTTAATGCCAATGAGGACACGGCTCATTGTGTTTTAATTGGGACAGTAGCGAGGTGAAGGGGGCTGGATGAGTGATGGGGGAGGGATTCTGGATTCTCTGGGGTCTTGCATGTGGATGTGCATGCGCTTCCCGGTTGGCCTGGATGGGGTGCTTGTTGGTGGGTTATGCTGGGTGGGAGGGAGTTGCTCATACAGCTCTCCAATCACCTCTATGTCCCTTCAACCAAAAAAATGTGCAAAGCAAGCATGATGTTGAAACAATTGGGTAGCCACGGCCACTGTACAATGGGTCTTTTTTAAACGGTTAGCTTCCTCACAGCTCTCTTACGTTGACGGCTAGTCAGGTAGTGTGAGGATAATATGGGATTTTGGGATATTTATATCCAAACAATATATTAAATCGGATTAAAGAGAGGGATGGAGGGGAGAGGGGTGGGAAGAGGTGGAGTTAGAGGCTCTAATATTTGGAGATATTAGGATGGTATTTCAGATATTGTCATCTCTTTAAGGGAATGACAATATACAATAGCAGTGGTCTGTCTATAAGGGGCTATAAATTGATTGGTTGAAGGCCATCTATTGGCCGATGCTGTGACAGTCCCAATAACAGGATGCAACAAAAGACCACGTAGTAGACTAGAGGGAGGGTTTGGTTTATAACAGTTTTGGGCGGTCTGACTGGGTGGGCCTAACAGTGTTTTCTCCTCCCTCCGTCCATCTGTCCGTCCGTCCCTGGCAGGATGATCCTAATGCCCAGAACAAGCTGGAGGACCCCGTGAAGGCCCCGGTGCCCAAGGAGGACGACTCCCTGAACATCCACAACTCCCTGACCCCCAAACACGAGAACCACAAGGTACTGGGCGAGGAGAACTCCTCTGAGGTAAACTCACTGCAGAACAACATGATGTAGAAGCCTGGGTCGGGATGAGGGCTCCAGTCCTGCTCTCTATCCCAGCCACCACGCCTACAACTGCTACCACCAGCCAACCACCGTCTACAACACGGCAACACTGCCACCAAGCGGCCCACGCCGCTGAAAAAAAAAAACACACCACCCCAGCTGAAACTCCCCCTGACCTGCCACCGCCTATAGCGACCCCTTACGCCCAATCACGCCCCCCTGCCTCGCTGCCCTGCCCCTTCGTCGCTGTCACTCTGCTCCCCCTTACCCCCTGCCCGCACGCACATACACACACTAGAACACACAAACCGACACACCAGAACACACAAACACACACATATATGTACATACACACACTCACATTTACACTCATATTCCCCTGCCTGCATTGGTGTATTTTGTAAAAAGAAAAAAATCATATGGAGTTTAAAAAAAGAAGTTAAACATTGTAAAAAATATAAAAGTTACTGAGAGGTTTCGATGTTTGTCTGACTAATTAAGTGAGTATGTATAAATATATGAAAAAAATGCTTGGATTGATATAAAAGAAACAACACACTGTGTCTTCGTTTTCATTGATGTGATTTCTAATCCTTTGATGTACTTGTTTTATTTTGTACTTTTTTGGGAATACAGACTTCAAAACAGAACAAAATCTGAGTTGTTGAAATAAACCTTTTTAACATGACACCTTTGTCCCTGTGTTTTCCTGAACAATACTGTGCCTTTCCCTCTCAAACTCTTGCATGGCTTACTACATCTTGGTAGCTCCTTAGGTTGCACACACACACACACACACACACACACACACACACACACACACACACACACACACACACACACACACACACACACACACACACACACACACACACACACACACACACACACACACACACACACACACACACACACACACCTTCTCAGTCTGCGGGACCTTTGGTTGAGTGGATTGGGGATGGAGGACCCCTTTCCCATCAATAGGGACAGAGAATATTCAAACCACTACAGAGGAAAAGTTTGGCTATGGGAATGAACAGCAGGCAAGCAGCTACAACAGCACTTAACACATTCTCTCTATCTCTCCCTCAGTCTCTGTAATGTAAGAGAACACATAGCAGCCATGGTTCAAATGAGAAGACCTTTTGGCTTTGCACCTTTCTCAGACAAAATGTTAACGCTTTGCACAAACACACACATACACACACTGAAGAGGGTGTAAAGCTGAAACGTTTGTGTGTCCTTGGGATGGACAGAGAATATAAAATCAATCAACCTGCATGAGCTCAGCAACTTGCTCCTCAATTGTGCCTGGGTTCGAGCCTTGGTGTTAGACCAATCAGGAGAAAGTGGTACTTGTTAAGTAACAGCCTGACGTCCGTTACATTAGGGATTGTTATTTGGCATTTTAGCAGACCGAAGAACTCTCCAATGAATCTGTTATGTTTCTACCCTCATCTCTTTAATTTCTGCTTTATCTCCAATCAACACCAATGACACTTGAGGAGTCAACCAGAAAGCCTCCCTTCCCAGGGGGCCACTCTGGGTTTGACTGTTTGTGTGTGTTTCTGTGTGCATGTGTGTGTGGGTGTGTGTGTATGCATGCGTGCGTGTGTGTGTGTTCAGGCTTGTCTCTGGGAAGAGAGAGCACAGTGTCCATCACACCACAGGACAAGAGGTGATGGTGTGGTTGAGAGAGCTGGGCACTGAGATAGATGTCTATCTCTATTCCTCTAAAACCCACTCGCTCTTTCTAAATGCATTTTTATACAGCCCCCCACCCCCCTCCCTCTTTCCCTTTTGTTCCCTTTTGTTATTTTTATATCTCTTTTTCTGGCATCAACCTCTCCCCCTCTCTGTCTGGCTTATTCCCCTCTCTCTCCAGAAAATGTTTCACATCGTTCCCCCAGTCCTCTCTCTCCTCTATCTCTCTCTCCTCTATCCTATCGCTCCTCTCCTCCCTGTTGCTGGAGGGTCTTTACAAATGCAGCCTCAGACAGAGGGGGCACCGTTGCCATGGAAACCAATTCTGTCGCTTTGGTCCAAGCTTGAGAGGACCAACTCAATGACCTCACCATTCCTTTCTTTCTCTCTCTCTCTCTCTCTCTCACACACACACACACACGACTACACACACGTACACACACACGATTAGAACAGCCAGACTGTGTCGCGTTGTACTGAGACTCAACAGATGATGTATAATAGATATATAAAATCAAGAATGCATTATTCAGATTTAATGTTTATCTGGGAAACATGAATTGTTGACGTTAAATACACTGATTCCACATAACCCCCTTACAATACTCCCTCTCTCTCTCTAGCTGACATTAACACCACTTTGTGTTCTTATAGCATTTTTACAACGTTCTGACGATGAATGCACTCCTGCTCACCTTTACCAAATCATTTATCTGGAGAGGAGAGAGGAAGGGCACACTTCAGGTAGGGAGAGAGGGGGAAGGGGGGAAGAGAGGGCACAAAGAGGACGTGTCAAGATTTTTCTCTGCCTCCCTAAGCCTGCTGGGATGTTGGATTCATCCGCACACTGCCATTGGCTGAGGATGTGGTGGAACGATGGTGTGTGCATTCCACAGGGAGCCTCAGGATTGGCCAACGCAAACACATATACACACAGACAAACATACATGCCCGCACGCACAGTCACGAGCGCACACATACACACACGAAGCACACAAAATTGCACAGAGTCAAAGTATACACAAACACACAGACTTGCAGAAAAGCTCATAGAGCAGCTGGGAAGCAAGTGTTCAAACTAAAAGGCAGGGGGTGGGTGAGTTATGTCTGATTGAACCATTTTGGCATTACTCTGGTTTATTAATGAGGGTGTCTGGAATGCAGACGATCATCAGAGAAGCCTTTCTGATGGAAAGGTGCCCATACGTTACCACACTGAGGTCAAATCCTACTCTCACTTTCCCCAACGAAAGGAGAGTGGGAAAAAATATACATTTCTTCACACCACAGAGTTTGGCCTTTCTCTGATGTGTTATCCTGTGTAGATCAATGTATGGCTGCAAGGAAGGTTGTGGGTAGAAGGAAAGGTTATATGTAAAGAGCTGGATGGTACAGGTAACTGGCAAAATACAAGAAATACTTGAGTAAATGGGCGATGCAAAGTAAATTGAAAGCAGGTGCTTCCACACAGGTGTGGTTCCTGAGTTAATTAAGAAATCCACATCCCATCATGCTTAGCGTTATGTTTATAACCCAATATGGGAGATTCTGGAGCGGCGCCTGAGACTGTGTTTTCCACCACCATCAATAAAACATAAACTTATGGAATTTCTTGTGGAAGAATGCTGTCGCATCCCTCCAATAGAGTTCCAGACATTTGTGGAATCTATACCAAGGTGCATTGAAGCTGTTCTGGTTTGTGGTGGCTCAACGCCCTATTAAGGCACTTTATGTTGGTGTTTCAATTCTGTAGGAAACCGTTTAAGTTAGAAGTAACCACACAGATGTGTGTCTATGAGCTGGTGTGTGTGTGTGTGTGTGTGTGTGTGTGTGTGTGTGTGTGTGCGTGCGTGCGTGCGTGCGTGCGTGCGTGCGTGCGTGCGTGCGTGCGTGCGTGCGTGCGTGCGTGTGTGTGTGCGCGGTGGCCATCGAGATGGAGCTCTACCGTCCCATAAATGCCAAGCCAAGGCCCCCCTGCAGTCCCCTGATCCACTATTGCGTGTACCTCTACAAGGTGCCCAAAGCCCTGTCCAAAGCATCTGTTGTCAACCGGATAGGGGCCAGGCCCAGGGGGAAGGTACTGAGGTGGGAGGATGACATGTACCCCCTTAACACCCCTGTCCTATGTACAGCTACCTTAGTACACGGTCCTTACCGACCATAGACGCCAAGGGTTATAGGGTACGACCACGGACAGCCTGTGCACTCCCTAAGCTCTGGGTCAAACATCGCCACACCTCTATCTATCACTGTACAGGAGTATACTGCCGTACAGTATACATACTGAAACAGAGTGTTGCAATGTACTGGAACTGGAGACTGAAAGACTGTACTGACAAACAATGAAATATATTCATATGGACAGAGTCATACTGAACTTTTTATCCATCGTCAGTGGGTTTTTGGCGAGTTGCAAAATATAAAAGGTGGATTCTTCCATGACTGTGCAGCTGAAATATTAATCAAAAATCTTGGTCTGTATTTCAATAGTCTAAAATGGCTTTCTCTTCTTTTCTCTTCTCCTTCATCTATTACACTGATCTGGGAGACTAAGCTATTTCAGACCATTAAGGTTACTGGTCGCCGTGATTTCAAACTACCTCACATCATCTGGTGAATACTATAGTTAGTTACATAACAGTGGCTGTAAATGCACTACAAACTTGAATACTGGCAAATGAATGTGACACAACTCAAGTGTAAAGTCTCAGGCACATTGAGGATACTAGATTTTAAAACAAACAGTCGCTCGAGCAGCTACCATTGGATATTCTAAAAGGACAAAAACTATCTTATTTCACCATGGATATACTGACCACATACAGTGCATTCAGAAAGTATTCAGACCCCTTTACTTTTTCCACATTTTGCTATGTTACAGCCTTATTCAAAAACAGATACAAGTTTTTTTTCCTCATCAATCTGCACACAATACCCCATAATGACAAAGCGAAAACAGGTTTTTAGAAATGTTTGCAAATTTATTACAAATAAAAAAACAGAAATACCTTATTTACATACGTATTCAGACCCTTTGCTATGAGACTCAGGTGCATCCTGATCCATTGATCATCCAAAAACCAAGCCATGAGGTCAAAGGAATTGTCCATAGAGCTCCGAGACAGGATTGTGTAGAGGCACAGATCTGGGGAAGGGTACCAAAAAATGTCTGCAGCATTAAAGGTCCCCAAGAAGACTGCGGCCTCCATCATTCTTAAATGGAAGACGTTTGGAACCACCAAGACTCTTCCTAGAGCTGGCCGCCCGGCCAAACTGAGCAATCGGGCGAGAAGGACCTTGGTCAGGGAGGTGACCAAGAACCCGATGGTCACTCTGACAGAGCTCCAGAGTTCCTCTGTGGAGATGGGAGAACCTTCCAGAAGTACAACCATTTCTGCAGCACTCCACCAATCAGGCCTTTATGGTAGAGTGGCCAGACGGAAGCCACTCCTCAGTAAAAGGCACATGACAACTCGCTTGGAGTTTGCCAAAAGTCACCTAAAGGACTCTCAGACCATGAGAAACAAGATTCTCTGGTCTGATGAAACCAAGATTGAACTATTTGGCCTGAATGCCAAGCGTCATGTGTTGAGGAAACCTGGCACCATCCCTACGGTGAAGCATGGTGGTGGCAGCATCATGCTGTGGGGAAGTTTTTCAGTGACAGGGACTGGGAGAATAGTCAGGAGCGAGGGAAAGATGAACAGAGCAAAGTACAGAGAGCTTCTTGATGAAAACCTGCTCCAGAGTGCTCAGGACCTCAGACTGAGGGCGAAGGTTTACCTTCCAACAGGACAACGACCCTAAGCATACAGCCAAGACAATGCAGGAGTGGTTTTGGGACAAGTCTCTGAATGTCCTTGAGTGGCCCAGCCAGAGCCCTGACTTGAACCCGATTGAACATCTCTGGAAAGACCTGAAAATAGCTGTGAATTTACACTCCCCATCCAACCTGACAGAGCTTGAGAGGATCTGCAGAGAAGAATGGGAAAAACTCCCCAAATACAGGTGTGACAAGCTTGTAGCATCATACACAAGAAGATTCGAGGCTGTAATCACTGCTAAAAGGTGCTACAACAAAGTACTGAGTAAAGGGTCTGAATACTTATGTAAATGTTTTTTTCAGGTTTTTTTGTGTGTCCAAAAATGTATAAAAAACTGTTTTTGCTTTGTCATTATGATGTATTGTGTGTAGATTGATATATATATATATATATATATATATATATATATATATATATATATATATATATATATATATATATATATTAGAATAAGTCTGTAACGTAACAAAATGTGGAAAAAGTAAAGGGGTCTGAATACTTTTCGAATGCACTGTAATAACTGTGAAGTTATTCTCAATACTTATATTTTTATGATATAAAACAAAATAATTGTTTCTATACAATAAAGTAAAATAATTTCTCTGTTAACATGAACTATGTCTTGTGTGTTTCTGTGAGGCTAGCTAAAAATTACTTTTCTATTCACAACCACAGGACCACAGAACGAAGACATATGGTATGGGAAGCACATGGAGCTGGGGATCACAGTTTCCCTGCTTCTTTCAGTTCATACAGTCTGTACTTGTGTCAGTGGCCTAATGTATATGGCACTTTCCTTCAAAGCCATGGATTGTGGGTTTGGGTCAATCTGGGTGGTTAGTAGCAGAGTGGCGCACTGGAAGCACACTGGGCCCATAACCCAGAGGTCGATGGATCAAAACTTTCCTCAGTTGTCTTTTTTTTTTAAATGACATGAAAATTTAATGGGCGGATCTTCCATGCTGACGTTCCCACAAGCTTCTTACATTTGTGAGTTCAAATGATAGGTTTCGTATACGATCAAGATTCACAGAACTCAGCCTCCCCTGGCTCAGAGGGGTATACTACAAAGCTCAGCTCAATATTCAGCTCAATATTCTGACATAACTTTATATTTTTTAGAAAGAGAAGCTTGAAATGGCATGATGTAGTTGACTCCACAACCAAAAACACATATCTAAGTTTACATTTCTTAATGAACCAGAAAATCTGTGGTTATTTCTGGTTGTTTATCTTTAGTTAGCTGGCTAACTCATTGATGCTGCTTTGTAGTGTACTCCTCAGGTGAACCCCCCTGCCAAACACACAACCAGACATTGATTGATTGGAGACAGCTTGTGTCAATTACTGAACATTTCTTAGAATTTTCTACATGCAGCGACATATGTGGCAATATGTGTAGAATTGCAGAAAATTAGCTTTAAAACAGCAACATTTTCTCTCAGCCTCATGGAAAAATGTTAGAATAGCATGCAATTATTTATAAAACTGCACGCCACTGGAGATAATCTTCATCAGTTTTTAGATATTTTTTTATTTCAATTTTAGTGATTTTTTTTGCATTCATGTAATCTAAAGAAGCACATAAAGCACATACAAGCTTCATAATTCATAAAGGTCATTACTGACTGATATTATCTCATAGAACAAAACGTATAAGATCTCCTAAACCTGTGTTAACCTCAGACCTTATTTTCAGCGTTTATCCCAAAACCCCATTATTTCTGCATTAATTTCCCCCATAGGAATGGCTGAACGAACCAGAGGTATGGCTTGTTAGTGGTTGTTAGAATAACAAGCACCATGAGCGCTTTTTCCCCCCACACCCATTACAGTGTTTTAGGTGCCAAACTTATGGTCATATTGTAGCAGTGTGTAGGAGGGAGATTCCTAGATGTGAGAAGTGTGCAGGAGGGCATGAGACAAAGGAATGTGTAGTTGCAGCCTGGTCTCATAGACTAGACATAACATAGTGAATGAAAATATGTAACACTCAAATTAGTATGATATGTTACGTTTGGTATGGTTTCATAAGACAGATAGTTACTTAAGGAAAAAACTAAAGTAGGGTGGTTGGTAGGGGAGGATGGGTAGGTGTGTCTAGCAACCAAAGGTTGCGAGTTCAAATCTCATCATGGACAACTTAGCATTTTAGCAACTTTTCAACTCCTTACTACTTTTTAGCTACTTTGCAACTACTTGTTAGCATGTTAGCTAACCCTCCCCTAACCCTAACCCTTTTAGCTAACCCTTCCCTTAACCCAGGGGTGGGCAACTCCAGTCCTCAGGTCCCTGATTGGTGTCACACTTTTTCTCCATCCCTATCAAACACAGCTGATTAATCAAATTGCATTCTAAACTGAAGATCATGATTAGGTGATTATTGGAGTCAGGTGTGTTAGCTGGGGCTGGGGAAAAACTGTGACACCAATTAGGCCCCCAAGGACTGGAATTGCCCACCCCTGCCCTAACCCTCTAACCTAACTCCTAAACTTAACCATAACCATAACCATAACCCCTAGGCTAGCTAACGTTAGCTACCTAGCTAGAATTCATAAAATATCGTACTTTTTTGCAAATCATAACATAAGGTATGTTTTGCAAATTTGTAACATATTGTGCGTTTTGCAAATTCGTAACATATAATACAAATTGTAATTCGTAACATATCATATGAAATGAGTGATAAAATCCACAAATTAATACATACCATAAGAAACATAACATATACTAATGAAATGCTCTGAGATCAGGTTGCAGCATCGGTGGGAAAAGTTGTGTGTGTGTAACCTGTAGGTAGGAGTACCCATGGTGCTGGAGATCAGAAGTGTCTGGTGATGGAAAGGCAGGTTGAGGTTGCCAGGATCAGAGTAGTACAGAAGGTGTCATATGCTGAGGCAGTGAAGAGGGTAGTAAAGGAAGATGGGTCCAGGGAGAAGGATCCTAAGAGGCTCCCTTTAAGTAGGCTGAAGTCAATAGAGAGTGATAGGAATAACATGTGCTTCAGTAAGGTTGGATTCTTAGCATTTGTAGCCATGGCTATCAACTGTACCTTACAAATGGAACGTAAATCACAGAAAATAGATGTTGTGGTGGCAGCTGCAGAGAAGTACTTGGGTGTATGAGATTTTACTGCAGAAGAGTTACAAGGTGTGTTGAACGATAGTGGCCCGTCCTCCGAAGCTGCCGGCCTGGTGTAGGATAAGATAGACCCAAGCAGTGGAAAAGTGCTGATGTTTAAATGGGTGTAAGGTTAGTTGGTCGGGCATTTTTTCTTCCCTTTTCCACGTAAATTTCACTTATTCTTTTGTGTCACAAAGTGTAATGAATTCACACTCCAGAACAGTAGGCGGAAACACAGGGCTAGAGAAGAGGAATTGATTAATAGAGAGCCCGTGACCTGCGTCACACTCCAGTACAGTGGCGGTGTATGCACCTCTCGGTTGCCATCCGGCAATAGAAATTTATAGAAGAAGAAGAATAACAAGCATGTGTATGGAGCAAATGCATCAATTAAATGCATCCGTGATTCCTCCCTTGATATGTTCAAATGCAAATAGCGCTTCATATCTATAACCTATAATTGAGCAGTGCTCAATGAATCACATTCCATGAGAGCAACATATATTTTAAAACATGATGTGAAAAATTTGTTTGTGAAATGTTGACACAGCGGAAATGCGTTGAACTAGGTCCAACGTTCAGAGAGACTAAAGAAGTGGAGAGCTGAAGGTTTTCCACCGTGACGAGAGTAGAACAGAGTTAAGTTTGGGGGTGTGGCCTCTGATCATGCTCTCAAAATGTTGGCGCCCGGAGAAGACACGTTTCCGAGGTGAGCAGGATTATGAGAGGAAGTTACGTCGGGATGCCACCGGGCCGCAAACAAAGTCAGGGGAAGAGGAATATTGGGACACAGAAAGGTGTATTCTGATGAAGAATAGAGGGGAAAAGAGGAAGAAGAGGTTGAAGAGAAATGAATAAAGGAAAGGTTGAATTTGAAATGGAGGAAGAGTGTGATAAAAATAGAGATGGGGTGTTGAAGAGGACTGATGTCAAGTGTGAACAGAGTGAGCCGTGCGAGTGAGAGTTCTGTAGGGGAAATGGAAGTGAATGAGGGTGAGTTAAGTGAGGTGGAAGGTGTAGCGAACAGCTCGGACCCGAGCCTGGCATCAATGGACATGATAAAGAAGAATCTGGTCCAGTAGGAGTGACATTTTTGCAGAAAGTGGGTCCTTACCTTTTGGCGTTACCATTTGTGGTTTCAGGGTGGGTGAAAACAGAGTTGGGTGCTGTGGAATCGGTGAGGATAACCAGAAGTGGTCTTGTGATAATTGTTTGTGTTACTCCTGGTCAGAAGGAGAAGGCGCTCTGTGTTAAACGAATGGAGGCAAGAAATTTGAATTGTTTTGCTCTCAAGAAAAAGGGTGCCATTGAAAATAGTGATTACTGGGGTAGCAGTAAATATAAAAGTTGACCAACTGAAGGGGAAGATTCCCGGTGTTTGCGATGCTCGTCATTTGGTACAACTCAGACAGGGTGGCGTGAGTGGTGAAAGAGAAGATTCATTGTCTGTTCTTTTGAGTTTTTATGTTGAGTCTTTGCCTGACAAAGTGATGTTAGGATAGATAAGTTATCCTGTATGAGTTTTTGTGCCGAATACATTACGTTGTTACAGGTGTCAAGCTTATGGGCATGTGGCAGCAGTGTGTAGGACGGTGGTTCCTAGGTGTGAGAAGTGTGCAGAAGGGCATGAGACAAAGGAATGTGTAGCATTGGGGAAAGTAGTGGTATGTGTTAATTGTAGGGGTGCCCATGGGGCTGGGGAAGTTGTCATATGCTGAGGCAGTGAAGAAAGTAGAGGAATATGGGTCAAGGGGAAGGGATCCTGAGAGGAGTGGTGTGAGTTGTTGATCTTTACCAGTACAGAGGGAGGGATCCTGAGAGGAGTGGTGTGAGTTGTTGATCTTTACCAGTACAGAGGGATAGGCCAACAAGTATGTGTCCCAGACAGACTAAATAACTTCTTTGCTCGCTTTGAGGACAATACAGTGCCACTGACACGGCCCGCTACCAAAACCTGTGGACTCTTCTTCACTGCAGCCGACGTGAGTAAAACATTTCAACGTGTTAACCCTCGCCAAGCTGCAGGCCCAGACGGCATCCCCAGCCGCGTCCTCAGAGCATGCACAGACCAGCTGGCTGGTGTGTTTACGGACATATTCAATCAATCCTTATCTCAGTCTGCTGTTCCCACATGCTTCAAGAGGTCCACCATTGTTCCTGTTCCCAAGAAGGCTAAGGTAACTGAGCTAAACGACTACCACCCCGTAGCACTCACTTCCGTCATCATGAAGTGCTTTGAGAGACTAGTCAAGGACCATATCACCTCCACCCTACCGGACACCCTAGACCCACTCCAATTTGCTTACCGCCCCAATAGGTCCACAGACGACGCAATCGCAACCACACTGCACACTGCCCTAACCCATCTGGACAAGAGGAATACCTATGTGAGAATGCTGTTCATCGACTACAGCTCAGCATTTAACACCCTAGTACCCTCCAAACTCGTCATCAAGCTCGAGACCATGGGTTTCGACCCCGCCCTGCGCAACTGGGTACTGGACTTCCTGTACCCAGTTGCTGATCCTCAACACTGGGGCCCCACAAGGGTGCATTCTGAGCCCTCTCCTGTACTCCCTGTTCACCCACGACTGCATGGCCATGCATGCCTCCAACTCAATCATCAAGTTTGCAGACGACACTACAGTGGTAGGCTTGATTACCAACAATGACGAGACGGCCTACAGGGAGGAGGTGAGGGCCCTTGGAGTGTGGTGTCAGGAAAATAACCTCTAACTCAACGTCAACAAAACAAAGGAGATGATCGTGGACTTCAGGAAACAGCAGAGGGAGCACCCCCCTATCCACATCGACGGGACAGTAGTGGAGAGGGCAGAAAGTTTTAAGTTCCTCGGCATACACATCACGGACAAACTGAATTGGTCCACCCACACAGACAGCGTGGTGAAGAAGGCACAACAGCGCCTCTTCAACCTCAGGAGGCTGAAGAAATTCAGCTTGTCACCAAAAGCACTCACAAACTTTTACAGATGCACAATCGAGAGCATCCTGTCGGGCTGTATCACCGCCTGGTACGGCAACTGCTCCGCCCACAACCGTAAGGCTCTCCAGAGGGTAGTGCAGTCTGCACAACGCATCACCGGGGGCAAACTACCTGCCCTCCAGGACACCTACACCACCTGATGTCACAGGAAGGCCATAAAGATCATCAAGGACAACAACCACCCGAGCCACTGCCTGTTCACCCCGCTATCATCCAAAAGGCGAGGTCAGTACAGGTGCATCAAAGCAGGGACCGAGAGACTGAAAAACAGCTTCTATCTCAAGGCCATCAGACTGTTAAACAGCCACCACTAACATTGAGTGGCTGCTGCCATACATGTACAAGATGTATCACTACATTTTTAAAAAACACATTCTTCATCCCAGGTAGCTGTTGTGAAATTGTTAGGTTAGATTACTCGTTGGTTATTACTGTATTGTCGGAACTAGAAGCACAAGCATTTCGCTACACTCACATTAACATCTGCTAACCATGTGTATGTGACAAATAAAATTTGATTTGATCAGAAATGTCCCGTGCGAGAGAGGCAGGTTGAGGTTTCCAGTAGTGCAGAAGTTGTCATATGCTGAGGCAGTGAAGAAAGTTAATGAATATGGGTCAAGGGGAAGGGATCCTGAGAGGAGTGGTGTGAGTTGTTGATCTTTACCAGTACAGAGGGAGGGATCCTGAGAGGAGTGGTGTGAGTTGTTGATCTGTACCAGTACAGAGGGAGGGATCCTGAGAGGAGTGGTGTGAGGTGTTGATCTGTACCAGTGCAGAGGGATAGGCCAACAAGTGATATATGTTTCAGTAAGATTGGATGTTTTGCATTTACAGCAATGGTTATCAACTGTATTGCAGGTATGGAAAGTAAATCGCAGAAAATTGAGGTTGTGGTGGCAGCTGCAGTGAGGTATTTGGGTGTGCGAGACTTGACATCAGAAGAGTTACAGGGTGTGTTACGTGGTGGTGTCCCATCCTTTGGTTGTTGGCCTGAGGTAGGACTAAATATATTTAAATAGTGGAGTAGGGAGATTTTGGGGGGGAGTGTAGTTTTAGATGGTAGGGTATTTGTTTATTTATTTTTTCAAGCAATGTATAAGGGAGTTGTACTCCAGTCTAGAAGGTGGCGGTAATGCAACATTTATTGGATGCCAACCGCCGTTAAACCTCATCGAAGAAGAAGTCGAAACGCTTTTCACATACTCAGATTGTCCCTCTCTTCGTGCAGTAGAAACTACGGTCGTGTATCATGCTACTTTTTCACAACAAACATTCGGAAAAAGAAATAGCTATGAATAGGGAATTGTTTTAAACATATTCAAGTGTATTAGTTATTATTGACGAAAAGGTAATTTGAGCTGTTATGATTTGTCCTGGATAACGCAAAAAAACCGTGTCAACAATCTAGCCAACTTCATAGCCTCCCTCGACAGTCTGCACTACTACTGCAGCTAGCTAAATGTACTTTCCTGGGAGTGTTAAGCTTTCATATATAAAGACATTGGTTAAGATATCTAGCTAGCTATTAATAAAGTAATTTATATCAATCGATGTTAGTATTTATCTAGCTAACTAGCAACTCACCAGAAGACATCCCAAAGATTCGTATGAGATAAGTCTTCATCCCTTCTCAAGATGTTTGCAGAGCTCAACAGTATTCTCAATACTAGTCCCGACAGCTTCAAGCCGGTAACCCTAACCTCACCTCTAACCGTAACCAATTTAAACCCATATGCCTAATCCTAACCTTTGTGGATTTATGTGTGTTTTTTTGCAGGGAGAGTTTATTTTAGTGTCTGACAAACATACAGACGCGTCCTTCCTCATTCACCATTTCCTCTCATTTTATTTACGAGGTGAGGATTTATGTGAGTGAACTGATGTCTAGTTGACTGTCTGTAACACCGTGCCCTCTATTGATGTTGACTGTAGTGTTAGGTGAAAAACAATGAAAGACAGTAATAGAGGACAAATACACCATGACAGCGCAATACACAAGGGGTGGAACAGTGGCAAAGGTACCCACAGGACAAACAGAATAATATTAGTCTGAGGAGAGATTAAATAGCATTAATACAACAAAAATAATTCTAAACACACCTTTACTTTACAAAGTTAAACAGATGTATTTTTTCTTCATAATAAGCAGGAGTAATATTCCAAGTTGTGTACTATGATGCACTCTCATAAGTGGTCAAAAATAAAATCTGTTGAGGCCAGACGTGCTCAGAATTGTTTTGTGTGATTTACAGCGGGCTGTAAGGTGTGTTTCCTGGGTCTTGTGCAGTCCTTCAGTCACTACAGTGCAATCAGTCAACGGTTGGTGAGTATACTTATCTTCCAAAACGCTGGGTTAAACTTTCTCCCAGCCACTCTTATACATACTGTGCAAGTAAATGTGTCTTTACAGTTGTGTATGATTTGCTGTTGCTTGGTGGAGATGTATTAACTACATTTTGTATGGGTTCTTTCACTGTGTTCCATGTTAATCAGGGTGTGAGTTTGACCCAGGCAAGGGAGAAAGGGCAGCTGGTGTTCTTAGAGGGACTAAAGGAATCGTTGGGGGTACTGCTTCAGGGGGAGGCCAGCAAAGGAACCCGGACAATGGACTTCCTCAGGTACCACCTGTCTGTAGTGTTGACTTCGATTAAGCCTATTCCTGGACTAAAAAGCATGTTCATTCAGTGCAGAAGCTCCATTGAAAGTGCTTTTTGGTCCTACAATATCATAGACTTTATCTGGTTCTGGGAATCCAACCTGTATTGTTTGACACAATCATACACCTTTTTTCTGATGTAATCAATGCAGTTAATGATAGTATGAATCTGAAAATCTCTTCCTGCTTCATTTATCTCCCCCTCTATGTCCCCTTTCTTTCTTTGTCTCTCATCCCTCGCCCCCTCAATCTTTTTCCCTGTCCCCTTCCACCTCTCCACAGAGATCCCAGTTCTGGCCTGCGGGGTCTATATGACTTTGTGCGGGACAATGTAAGGGGGGCAGTGGGTGGAGGTGAGGAGTGGGGTACCCCTGTGCTCCTGGTGGATGACCTCAGTGTGGTCCTGAGTCTGGGGGTCAGTGTTGGGGCAGCGCTGGACTTCAGTCATTACTGCAGAGCCACTGTCTGCTCTGAGCTGCAGGTCAGATAATACAGTATTTTACATTTACATTTTAGTCATTTAGCGGACGCTCTTATCCAGAGCAACTTAGTTAGTGAATTTATCTTAAGATAGCTAGGTGGGACAACCACGTTACACAGTCATAGTAAGTACATTTTTCCTCAAAGTAGAAAGGGTGGGGCGCTGTGGGATGATTTAAGAGACTCTTTGAAGAGGTAGGGTTTTAGATGTTTTCGGAAGATGGGAAGGGTCTCTGCTGTCCTAGATCTAGGGGGAAGCTGGTTCCACCATTGGGGTACCAGGACAGAGAAAAGCTTGGACTGGGCTGAGTGGGAGTTGCTCTCCCAAAGGGGTGAGAGGGCCAAGAGACCAGAGGAGGCAGAACGGAGTGCTCGGGTTGGGGTGTAGGGTTTGAGCATAGCCTGAAAGTAGAGATGGGCAGTTCCTCTTGCTGCTCCGTAGGCAAGTACCATGATTTTGTAGTGGATGCGAGCTTCGGCTGGAAGCTAGTGGAGTGTGCGGATGAGCGGTGTGACATGGGAGGCGCACGCTACCACAAGCTCGCTGTCTCTCCATTGTCTGACTCTGTTCAAATAATCACACACATTCCTCTATCTACTATCCCTTTTCTTTTTGATCTGCAGGGCAGCATGGTGATGTTGGTGCGATGTGAGGCAGAAGATGAAGAGGAGGAGAGTGATGACGAAGGCTCAGATCGGCTCCTGAGGGGCCTTATACACCAGTGCAGCCTCACACTCCAAGTACAGGGTCTTCCCACCGGCTACTGCAGGGACATCCACGGACAAGTCAGATGGATTACATTATCTGTGTGTGTGTGTGTGTGTGTGTGTGAGAGAGTGGGAAAAAAAGATTGCGTGTTATATGCAGTAGAAAACTGTTAAACGCATTAAGCTGAACCATACTGTGTGCGTGTGTTTCAGGTGGAAGTGTGCTGGCGAGGACAATGTGACAGGCAGCAGACCCAGAAGAAACTCTTCCAGTACAAGGTCCATGACAAGGGGGCTTCCTTTTTCGCCAGGGGGATGTCCAGTGCAGTCCTTTAAGCCCTCAATGGATCCCTTCTACCTCCCTTCCCAGTGTTGATCCCCATTTCCTCACCTCTCAGTCGCATGGCTCTCTGGGCTCAACCATAGAGAATGATAGAGGCCTCTAGTGGCCAAAAGGCTATATTAGCATGTGCAGCTATTAGGCCTCCGCCATTTTAAAGTAGTCAACCTCATAGAACTTCATTGGCTGATGAAGGTGACTCTGTTGGAATCATGTCCAACTGGGTCATCAGAAGGGATCAGTCAATTGTGAAGAAGAAAATGGACTACTTCAAAATGGAGATGCCTCAATGGAGCTGCCTATGCCAGGGGTGTCAAACTCATTCCACGGAGGGCCTAGTGTCTGCAGGTTTTTGGTTTTTCCTTTCAATAAAGCCCTAGACAACCAGGTGTGGGGAGTTCCTAACTAATTAGTGATGTTAATTCATCAATCAAGTACAAGGGAGAAGCGAAAACCCGCAGACACTCGGCCCTCCGTGGAATGAGTTTGACACCTGTGGCCTATGCTGTCATATATGTAATGGCACAGCTACAAAGATGGCCATGATCATGAAACAGGTCGAGATCAGTTTTGAACTGGAGATGTTTTATTGAATTGAACATTGGATTTCCGCTTTAAAACCAACCCAGCACATGCATTGCAAAGCTGACATAGGAAGCCTGGGTAAATAGGTAATTTCTCAAGCGACATGGGAACTGACCTGACTAGGTTGCACTTGTGTTATACAAAACAAAAACAATAAACGGCACATTTAAGACCAGTGTAAGAGTTTTTTTGGGCGTTGTTGGTCATGAAGGTAAAATACTGTGTGGTTTACAGTAGTAAAACACGTTTTCAATAATATCCAGGGCGTGTCGCTATATCCTCATGCTTTCCTGTCTTGAATGAAGTAAAGGGTGAGAGGTCGACAATTCACGCTGCTGCTGAAAATACACAGTGGTGACATGGTTCTGTTTAAGTTACTATAATAAGGAGGTTAAGACCGTACACGAATAGCTCCTGGATAGCAGGACCAGCACTCTCGACGAAGACACGATAAAGTTATTCAGCCAGGCAAGTCAAGTGTAACGTAGTAGCTAGCTAGTTAATTTTGGTGTGTGTTAACTTCGGTAGCTAATTGACTCGATTAGCTAGCAAAGCGGCCCATAATAATCTTTAAGCTAGCTAACGAAGTTAGACGGGTAGAACCTAGATTGACGATATATTTTTTCGACCTAGGGTAGAACTTCTCTGGGTTTGGCGGGGGGATGAACACTGAACGCGGGACTCGCGATTAGGTGTTTTTTGGTAGTAGCAGCTAACGTTATAGCCAGCGAAGTTCGCTTAACTGTTAGCTATTGACAGACGAAGTCACTGGCATTACTCGGAAAATCGCTAACTAATGTGATTATCTAATTGCTAGCTGCCTGTCATACTAACAGCGTAAGGTCAACAACCCTGCCTTGCTGTCATGGATACGTTGCTGCTGTTGGTTGGCATCAGATAGCAATGTGTTAGCAAGCATTTACCATATCTGCTAACAGTAGAAACTAGCTAACCTTAACACCATCCGTTAGCTAACGACGTTACGCTGGATTCAAGCGTTGAAGCTGATTTTACGTTCCATTTTGCAGAATTATTGATTAACATCGTTTTTGGTCGTTTCAGTTGTATATGATAATACGAAGGAAGTAAATATCGGCAAGGTAGTGGCATTCAAATTAAGTTTCCCTGCAGTCGCTAACGTTAGCTAGCTAAGTAGCACCTATTAAAGCTAACGCTACTGGTGACTCGTTTGACAGCGCGCCCTCGGGAGGCCTGTAAAGTTTGTTCTCATGGCAGAAAACTAACACCATTTATTCACCCAACTAATTAATTACCATTAATCTAAGCATCGGGAAAACTTTCACACAATTGATTTGAATGAGATCACTTGTAGGGATATTTATTGTGTTGCATCACCCTTACCTACTGTGTGCACAGACGAGGGTGACAGTGTTTCTGAATTATGTTTTAGCAGTAGTACTAACTAATTGATACCAAATTGTGAAATTAAAATGTAGTTAACTTTTTTTATGTCTGGGGAATTTATATTTTTACAGAGCTGCGCCACACCAGTTGGTTAACGTTGACCAAATGCAATTTTATTGGTCAACAGCTATACATTAACTGTTTAATTGGACCTTTGTCACTAAAATTGCTTTGACATTTGAAAACGGTCTGTTTTGTAGGCCTGGCCCAAACTTGTGTACTCTGTCACCTCTGGCTGCATCGCAAATGGCCCAAAAAATACTGTTGAGGTGCCAACTTGTTAAGCACATTTGTATTCCTGAACTTATTTAGGCTTGCCATAACAGTGGTTGAGTACATATTGACTCAAGACATTTCAGCTTCTTTTAAATACATTTGTAAAAATGTAAAAAACATAATTCCACTTCAACTTTGTGCACACATTTGTTTACATTCCTGTTAGTGAGCATTTTTTTCTTTGCCAAGATAATCCACCAACCTGACTGGTGTGGCTTATCAATAAGATGATTAAACAGCATGATCATTACACAGGTGCACATTGTGCTGGGGACAAAAGGGCACTCTAAAATGTGCAAGTTTTGTCACACAACACAATGCCAAAGATGTCTCAAGTTTTGAGGGAGCGTGCAGTTGGCATCCTGACTGCAGGAATGTCTACCAGAGCTGTTGCCAGAGAATTTAATGTTAATTTTTCTGCCGTAAGCGCGAGAATTTCTATTTTAGAGAATTTGGCGGTACGTCCAACCGGCCTCAACCGTAGATGGCGTCGTGTGGGCGAGCGGTTTGCTGATGTCAACGTTGTGAACAGAGTGCCCCATGGTGGCGATGGGGTTATGGTATGGGCAGGCATAAGTTGCGGACAAAAAACACAAACACTCAGTTCCTATGCTTCCTGGCTGATGTTTTGGTCACCCTTTGCCTTTGACAGCTTTGCATACTCTTGGCATTCTCTCAACCAGATTCATGAGGTAGTTACCTGTAATGCATTTCAATTACCAGGTGTGCCTTGTTAAATTGTGGAATTTCTTAACTTCTTAATGCGTTTGAGCCAATCTGTTGTCTTGTGACAAGGTATGGTATACAGAAGATAACCCTATATGGTAAAAGACCAAGTCCATCTTATGGCAAGAACAACTCAAATAAGCAAAGGGAAATGACAGGCCATCATTACTTTAAGACATGAAGATCAGTCAATCTCTGAAAAGTGCAGTCTCAAAAACAATCAACCTCTATGATGAAACTGGCTCTGTTTCAGGAAAGGAAGACCCAGAGTTACCACTGCTGCAAAGGATAAGTTCAGTTGATTAACCAGCCTCAGAAATTGCAGCCCAAATAAATACTTCAAAGTTCAAGCAACAGACACATCTCAACATCAACTGTTCAGAGCAAACTGTGTGAATCAGGCCTTCATGGTTGAATTGCTGCAAAGAAACCACTACTAAAGGACACCAATAAGAAGAAGAGACTTGCATGAGCAATGGACATTATACCGGTGTAAATCTGTCCTTTGGTCTGATGAGTCCAAATTTGAGATGTTTGGTTCCAACCGCCGTGTCTTTGTGAGACACAGAGTAGGTGAATGGATGATCTCCACATGTCTGGTTCCCACTGTGAAGCATGGAGGAGGAGGTGTGATGGTGTAGGGGTGCTTTGCTGTTAGTGCTTTTATTTACAGTCGTGGCCAAAAGTTTTGAGAATGACACAAATATACATTTTCACAAAGTTTGCTGCTTCAGTGTCTTTAGATATTTTTGTCAGATGTTACTATAGAATACTGAAGTATAATTACAAGTATTTCATAAGTGTCAAAGGATTTTATTGACAATTACATGAAGTTGATGCAAAGAGTCAATATTTGCAGTGTTGACCCTTCTTTTTCAAGACCTCTGCAATCCGCCCTGGCATGCTGTCAATTAACTTCTGGGCCACATCCTGACAGATGGCTGCCCATTCTTGCATAGTCAATGCTTGGAGTTTGTCAGAATTTGTGGGGTTTTGTTTGTCCACCCGCCTCTTGAGGATTGACCACAAGTTCTCAATGGGATTAAGGTCTGGGGAGTTTCCTGGCCATGGACCCAAAATATCAATGTTTTGTTCCCCGAGCCACTTAGTTATCACTTTTGCCTTAAGGCAAGGTGGTCCATCATGCTGGAATAGGCATTGTTCGTCACCAAACTGTTCCTGGATGGTTGGGAGAAGTTGCTCTCGGAGGATGTGTTGGTACTAGAGGTCGACCGATTATGATTTTTCAATAACGATTATTGGAGGACAAAAAAAGCAGATACCGATTAATCGGCCGATTTAAAAAATATATATAAATATGATGTATTTATGTATGATATGTGTATGATAAATATATAATATATATAAAAATTGTATTTAAACACTGCTCAAAAAAATAAAGGGAACACAAACAACACAATGTAACTCCAAGTCAATCACACTTCTGTGAAATCAAACTGTCCACTTAGGAAGCAACACTGATTGACAATAAATTTCACATGCTGTTGTGCAAATGGAATAGACAACAGGTGGAAATTCTAGGCAATTAGCAAGAGACCCCCAATAAAGGAGTGGTTCTGCAGGTGGTGACCACAGTCCACTTCTCAGTTCCTATGCTTCCTGGCTGATGTTTTGGTCACTTTTGAATGCTGGCGGTGCTTTCACTCTAGTTGTAGCATGAGACGGAGTCTACAACCCACACAAGTGGCTCAGGTAGTGCAGCTCATCCAGGATGGCACATCAATGCGAGCTGTGGCAAGAAGGTTTGCTGTGTCTGTCAGCGTAGTGTCCAGAGCATGGAGGCACTACCAGGAGAAAGGCCAGTACATCAGGAGACGTGGAGGAGGCCGTAGGAGGGCAACAACCCAGCAGCAGGACCGCTACCTCCGCCTTTGTGCAAGGAGGAGCAGAAGGAGCACTGCCAGAGCCCTGCAAAATGACCTCCAGCAGGCCACAAATGTGCATGTGTCTGCTCAAACGGTCAGAAACAGACTCCATGAGGGTGGTATGAGGGCCCGACGTCCACAGGTGGGGCTTGTGCTTACAGTCCAACACCGTGCAGGACGTTTGGCATTTGCCAGAGAACACCAAGATTGGCAAATTCGCCACTGGCGCCCTGTGCTCTTCACAGATGAAAGCAGGTTCACACTGAGCACATGTGACAGACGTGACAGAGTCTGGAGACGCCGTGGAGAACGTTCTGCTGCCTGCAACATCCTCCAGCATGACCGGTTTGGTGGTGGGTCAGTCATGGTGTGGGGTGGCATTTCTTTGGGGGGCCGCACAGCCCTCCATGTGCTCGCCAGAGGTACCCTGACTGCCATTAGGTACCGAGATGAGATCCTCAGACCCCTTGTGAGACCATATGCTGGTGCGGTTGGCCCTGGGTTCCTCCTAATGCAAGACAATGCTAGACCTCATGTGGCTGGAGTGTGTCAGCAGTTCTTGCAAGAGGAAGGCATTGATGCTATGGACTGGCCCGCCCATTCCCCAGACCTGAATCAAATTGAGCACATCTGGGACATCATGTCTCGCTCCATCCACCAACGCCACGCTGCACCACAGACTGTGCAAGAGTTGGAGGATGCTTTAGTCCAGATCTGGGAGGAGATCCCTCAGGAGACCGTCCGCCACCTCATCAGGAGCATGCCCAGGCGTTGTAGGGAGGTCATACAGGCACGTGGAGGCCACACACACTACTGAGCCTAATTTTGACTTGTTTTAAGGACATTACATCAAAGTTGGATCAGCCTGTAGTGTGGTTTTCCACTTTAATTTTGAGTGTGACTCCAAATCCAGACCTCCATGGGTTGATAAATTTGATTTCCATTGATAATTTTTGTGTGATTTTGTTGTCAGCACATTCAACTATGTAAAGAAAAAAGTATTTAATAAGAATATTTAATTCATTCAGAACTAGGATGTGTTATTTTAGTGTTCCCTTTATTTTTTTGAGCAGTGTAATATATATATATATATATATATATATATATGTATATGTATATGTATGTATATATATATATGTATATGTATATATATGTATATGTATATATATGTATATATATGTATATGTATATATATGTATATGTATATATATGTATATGTATATATATGTATATGTATATATATATATATATATCATACACACACACACACACATTTTTGTAATAATGACAATTGCAACAATACTGAATGAACAATGAACACTTTTATTGTAAGTTAATATAATACATAAATAAAATCAATTTAGTCCCAAATAACATGAGAACATATGTTAAAACGAACCACCAGCTTTCATGGTTCTTCAATATTCCCAGTTAACAAGTGTTAGGTTGTAGTGCAGAAAGCAGAGCTTGTCTGCATGGTCCCCTGTCAGTCTGCTCCTCTGCGAAACACAGACCTTATTTGAAGTAGATCAAGACATTCTTTATGGAAGACATGAACGGTAAAATAACGAAGGAACCCCTTTCAAGTTCAGCCGCAAGTTATTACAGGAATTATAACGTGTCGACTATTTCTCTCTAAACCATATACCTTTGACTAATCCGGAAACTATCATCTCGAAAACAAAACGTTTATTCTGTTCCGTATTTTATCTAACGGGTGGCATCCATGTGTCTAGATATTCCTGTTACATTGCACAACCTTCAATGTTATGTCATAATTACGTAAAATTCTGGCAAATTAGTTCGCAAAGAGCCAGGCGGCCCAAACTGTTGCATATACCCTGACTCTGCGTGCGATGAACGCAAGAGAAATGACACAATTTCACCTGGTTAATATTGCCTGCTAACCTGGATTTCTTTTAACTAAATATGCAGGTTTAAAAATATATACTTGTGTATTGATTTTAAGAAAGGCATTGAAGTTTATGGTTAAGTACACATTGGAGCAATGACAATCATTGATTGATTGTTTTTTATGAAATAAGTTTAATGCTAGCTAGCAACTTACCTCAGCTTACTGCATTCGCGTAACAGGCAGGCTCCTCGTGGAGTGCAATGTAATCAGGTGTTAGAGTATTGGACTAGTTAACTGTAAGGTTGCAAGATTGGATCCCCCGAGCTGACAAGGTTAAAAATCTGTCAGAACGTTCCTAGGCCGTCATTGAAAATATGAATGTGTTCTTAACTGACTTGCCTAGTTAAATAAAGATTAAATAAAGGTGTAAAAATAAAAATACATTCGGCAAATCGGCGCCCAAAAATACCGATTTCCGAATGTTATGAAAACTTGAAATCGGCCCTAATTAATCGGCCATTCCGATTAATTGGTCGACCTCTAGTTGGTACCATTGTTTATTCATGGCTGTGTTCTTAGGCAAAATTGTGAGTGAGCCCACTCCTTGGCTGAGGAGCAACCCCACACATGAATGGTCTCATGATGCTTTACTGTTGGCATGACATAGGACTGATGGTAGCGCTCACCTTGTCTTCTCCGGACAAGCTTTATTCCGGATGCCCCAAACAATCGGAAAGGGGATTCATCAGAGAAAATGACTCTACCCCAGTCCTCAGCAGTCCAATCCCTGTACATTTTGCAGAATTACAGTCTGTCCCTGACGTTTTTCCTGGAGAGAAGTGGCTTCTTTGCTGCCCTTCTTGACACCAGGTCATCCTCCAAAAGTCTTTGCCGCACTGTGCGTGCAGATGCACTCACACCTGCCTGCTGCCATTCCTGAGCAAGCTCTGTACTGGTGGTGCCCCGATCCCGCAGCTGAATCAACTTTAGGAGACGGTCCTGGCGCTTGCTGGACTTTCTTGGGTGCCCTGAAGCCTTCTTCACATCAATTGAACCGTTTTCCTTGAAGTTCTTGATGATCCGATAAATGGTTTATTTAGGTGCAATGTTACTGGCAGCAATATCCTTGCCTGTGAAGCCCTTTTTGTGCAAAGCAATGATGACGGCACGTGTTTTCTTGCAGGTAACCATGGTTGACAGAGGAAAAACAATGATTCCAAGCACCACCCTCCTTTTGAAGCTTCCAGTCTGTTATTCAAACTCAATCAGCATGACAGAGTGATCTCCAGCCTTGTCCTCGTCAATACTCACACCTGTGTTAACGAGAGAATCACTGACATGATGTCAGCTGGTCCTTTTGTGGCAGGGCTGAAATGCAGTGGAAATGTTTTTTTCGAATTCAATTAATTTGCATGGCAAAGAGGGACTTTGCTATTAATCTGATCACTCTTCATAACATTCTGGAGTATATGCAAAAAAAAATGTTGCTTATAACTTGGAGGTTGAAATAAAATCACCTGCTGGCCAAAAAGTCAATTATAGACTTATTGACATTTTGTACACTTTCACATTTTCAGACACACTTTTCCCATTCATTCATATGTTTCATGCATGTTTATACCACACAGATCCACACATTCACGTTGTATACCGTTTTCTTTAATAAAAGCAGATATTTTATTCAACTCAGTATGTGAATGTTAAGGAGTTTAGTTTTTTTGCGCAGTACACTACGTAGTACACTACATAGGCCCACTGATTTTCCATTTAAATATTAATTGTGTCTCATCACTAAAGCCTTTATGACGGGTCGCTCAACGTTTACATTGTGGTTTTTGGACCGGGTTTTTGCCATTTTTATTGATTATAATAGTGGTTACTGATTGACTGGGCCAGTTTGCTCCCTGTGTGTTTGTAAATTGGTGGCTGTAAATGAGTTGTGTCGCAATAAAGCCTGCAGACATTAGTCCCAGCTGACTTTGACTCAAGAATGGTCTGTACAGTTATGGGGCATTAGAGTTGAGGAGCAAGTACTCAGTTCACTATGGGAGAAGTGAGCTGAAATACAATCTTGCTGCTTCTCAATGCAGCCTAAAATCTCAGCATTTCTGGTGCTACTTGCCAGGAGTCTTAGCTTTTTTACGTTGGGTTTTAAGACCCCTTACACAGGTGTGGATCATGGCAATGGACTGTATAGGATCCAGTGATGCCTTCAAACTGGGGATTTTAGGAAGCATCGTTAGGAGGTAAGCATTTATTTGGTTTATTTCAGCCACACTCTTCTTCAGAGCAGCATATCTACAGTACACACAGGCTACTATGTAAAAAGAGGTTCATGGTTTTGGGAGGCATTTTTGTCCCTGATGTTTTTGCACAAGTGCTTTTGGAACATAATGACATGCTCTGTTTTGTCAGAAGCTGTATTGTTTTCTGTATGAGTGGTTAAGCAGGTAGGCCTACTGAAGGTAAACTGCTGCCCCCTCCCTGAGCTGGGCTACTGGAATCCATAGTGGCACATGTCTCAAGACTTGGCATCATAAAGTCTCTGTGGTATTGCTGGCTGGGTCCAGTCGTTTTTTTTGTCTTAAAATGCTTCATAGTGAGTCAGTGCATACATCAGACTATCATGTGCAGACTGACTTGACTGCCTGCCTGATGTGTGTACAGAGTGTTACCTGTTAAGTCTGCCTCACCCGTGTAGCTGCAGGATGGAGAGACTAGGGGAAAAGAGGTAGAGAGGGTGGGGGCGTAGACCTGTGAGCGTTGTCGTGGCGTTTCCTATCCCGGATTAACTCACTGACGGAGATGTTGTTGAGCACCTGCCAACTCAGGCCTCGCTTTCCTGCACCACAACACCAGGGAAGGACTGAGGAGATGGACGCACAGGGCATAATGGGGACCTACAGGCTAGATATCAGGTCAATATGTAGAACAAAGTAAAAATGGGGTGAGTCAAGGCACTCTAGGTCTCTTTGATTAAATTGAACCCTCGGTTTGCACTCTACCCATTGTGTTGGTATGTGTGTTGTGCTGCCTGCTGTGTTTACTGTATATAGAGTATAGTGGAAGATCAAGCCGCTCCAGAGGTAGGCTAATTTCCCCGGAGGAATGTTTCCAGAGTTCTCAGGGAGTAGAGCTGAGCCAGTCAGTCACACTTTGGCTGTGGTGCCTGAAATAGGGCTCTGTTGTTTTAAGTCAAGGATCTCCGTGAAAACTTTTAAAATCCGGTGCTTTTGGGGGACAAAGGCCAAACAGGCACGAGAGAGCGTGAGAGGCAGCCAAGCTCCCCCCTGAACAGGTACTGGGACAGAAAGCCACTTTTTCTGATATCTATGGTGTTTCTGATGGGACAGGGAGTTAGAGGGCTTCTCTTTGGTTTCTGCAGTGTGTGGCCATACAGGGGTTTGAGGTGTTTTGTGTAATAAATTGGTAATAAGGCAGACCCGTCCAAAGCAACATGAACACAGGCTACGTTCAGCAGCAACTGATTATGTGGTGAGTGTCCTCCAGGGTTGAGGCCAATTCAAATTCAGGAAGTAAAATGAAATTCCAATTCAATAATTGAAAAAAATACCTATGTTCATTGCTTTAATTCAAAGCTCTTTCCATTTATTCATTTTAAATTCAAATCACTTCAAGAATTGACTGCATTCAATTTGAATTGACCCCAACCCAGGTATCATCTGAGTTTGTATTAACCCACACCTCTCGTCTCTGTGGTTCCCTAGGTCCCTGGATGCCCCGCGGCGCTCCGTCCTCGCCCACCCGCGCACGGCGCCCCCTGATGGCCGGCAGCTGACCCCGCCCCACAGGATGACGGTGAGAGAGCGGCTGCGGGAGAAGATCTCCGCAGCGTTCTACCGCCACGGGCTGCTGTGTGCCTCCTATCCGGTGCCCATCATCCTCTTCACCTCCGCCAGTATCCTCGCCTGCTGGTACGTCTGAGGAAGGGATGGGCATTCTGGGGATGGGCGTTCTGGGGATGGGCATCTTCAAGAGTTCTTGTACTGCTTTCTCTGAACACGTTCATTGTTTGTTTAAGGCAAGTTGTGAAACGATTGTATCTACTTTTTTATCAACATGGGCAGAGGTGAGATGGTAGGTCAGGAGAAGAGAAGTGGATGGATGAAAATAAAAAAAGAGGTAAACAACAGAGCTGGGAGAAAAAGGAGCAGACCCTGCAAAACCCAGTCAACTAAATGAAACGGCCATAGCCATACACATAAATCAGCACTCGCGAACAGAACACACACTTTTCCACCTCAGAGTTCCACATTAGAGGTCAACCCCGTCACAGATGAGAAGTCAGGACAGAATGGAACGAATACGTTACAGCGTGGAACCATGGAGGCAGCAGTGCAGTGCCAAAAGCACGGCTGGCTGACGGCTGCACTGAGTGCAGGGAATTAAGGGGGTGGGAGCAGAGTTAAAAAGAGAGACACAGCAGAGGCTGTGAGAAAGTGACCCCTGGAGAATAGGCCTATCTGTGTGTTCCTGGCCCTCCATCTGCCTCCCAGGAGGTGGGGGCTCCTGCTGCAAAACAAAAGCCCTTTGTGGCATTACAGTGACCTTAGAGAGGGAGAGCGAGCGAGTGGGAGAGAGGGTGTAGTGTCCTCAAAGAGAAATGTGTATCCCGTGGCCCCAGGCCTGACAGGCTGCCAAAGAACCAGGATGAAAGAGTGTTAAAGCACTAAGATATTGAGCAACACTGTCAGTCACGTCACTATTAAAAAAAAACACAAGCATTTCGCTACACCCGCAAAAACATCTGCTTAATATGTGACCAATAAGATTTTATTTATTGTACTATACTTTGGAACTATGCAAACTACAGGTCAGGATACTGAGTCAGTGTTTAGTATATAGAACACCCAGAAACGTTTCAGTGTGTTCAGTCCTCACATGAAAATCAATTTCCCAATGACCTGTTGGAATCTTTAGTTCATTATTCAAGAGGTTTGAAATGCTTTTGCTCGTCTTTGGAGGTGGGCTACAACTTCTCAGCAATAGAGCAAGGCCTATACCCTTCTCAGTGGGGTAGTCTGCTCTCGAGGGGTAATACAATTACACAATTGTAGATTTCCACTCACAAGGTCCGGATATTTATAGAACTAGGTGGCACAGAGATTTAAACTGGCTATGGTTGTGGCATCATCCAAATTTGTACCTACCTTCATCCCTTTGCTACAGTATTGCCAGGCTGTCATCATCATTTCCGGTCGTGGTAAAGTGAACCCAATGACCTGACAGAGGCAGACAAATGCAGCACTGTCACTCTGGCTGTTTGTCTTAGCCTCGTAGCTGTCCATGAATTTTGGAGGCGCCCTTGAACTTAATGGACTTGTTGGTTTTCTGTGTGTGTGTGTGTGTGTGTTTTCTCATTGAGTTTCTCATGCGTTTGTTTGCAGGACAAATGGGCCCTAGAAAGTGGGCCTTTCTAGGAGAATGATTGAGTGAAGATGATGACAAACTGAGATAAAAGGTGTAGTTACCTACTCATGCATTAGGGTGGAATTAGTGGGCATTAGTTAGACTCATGTTTTACAAACACACCTTCATGAGTGGATATGGTATTGGCATACATATTAAGCACTAAACCCCTTAAATCCTTTTCTCATTAAGTGTATGTGTGTGAGTTCGTTCCTGTGGCTGTGTGTGGGCGTGCAATTCGGCACGTGAGAGTGTATCGGTCTACTAAATCCTGCAAATCTGTGTGTTTCATAAGAGCAAACCCCTTCCCAGGGAAACAGGGTGTCGGTCTCTAGTTAATGCCCAATCTGCCAACAAAGGACAGGGGAGGCAGTGGCACCGACTTCTTTTTTTCTCTCTTACAGACATTCACACACTCAGGGATGCTTATATACACATACATGTGTTATTATACTGAACAACAATATAAATGTGACATGTAAAGTGTTGGTTTCATGCGCTAAAATAAAAGATCGCAGAATTTGTCAAATTTTGTGCACAAATTTGTTTACATCCCTGTTTGTGAGCATTTCACCTTTGCCAAGATAATCCATCCACCTAACAGGTGTGGCATATCAAGAAGCTATTTAGACAGCATGATCATTACACAGGTGCACCTTGTGCTGGGGACAATAAAAAGCCACTCTAAAATGTGCAGTTTTTTCACACAATACCACAGATGTTTCGAGGGAGTGTGCAGTTAGCCCACATTCGGCTTCTTCACCTGTGGGATCGTCTGAGATCAGCCGGACTGAGATCTGAGATCAGCCGGACAGCTGATGAAACTGTGGGTTTGCACAACCGAAGAACTTCTGCACAAACTGTCAGAAACCGTCTCAGGGATGCTCATATGCGTGCTCATTGTCCTCACCAGGGTCTTGACCTAACTGCAGTTCGGCATCGCAACCAACTTCAGTGGGCAAATGCTCATCTTCGATAGCCACTGGCACACTAGAGAAGTGTGCTTTTCACAGATGAATCCCGGTTTCAACTGTACCAGCAGATGGCATCGTGTGGGTGAGCGGTTTGCTATTGTGAAAATAATTCCCCAATGGTGGGGTTATGGTATAGGCAGGCATAAGCTACGGTCAACAAACACAATCGCATTTTATCGATGGCGATTTGAATGCACAGAGATACCTTGACAAGATCCTGAGGCCCATTGTCGTGCCATTCATCCGCCGCAATCATCTAATTTTTCAGTATGATAATGCACAGCCCCATGTCGCAAGGATCTGTACACAATTCCTGGAAGCTGAAAATGTCCCAGTTCTTCCATGGCCTGCATACTCTCCATGTCACCCATTGAGCATGTTTGGGATGCTCTGGAACGATGTGTACGGCAGCTTGTACCAGTTCCCGCCAATATCCAGTAGCTTCGCAATAGCCTGATCAACTCTATGCTAAAGATGTCGTGCTACATGAGGCAAATAATGGTCACACCAAATACTACTGGTTTTCTGATCCACGCCCCTACCGTTTCTTTTCAGGTATCTGTGACCAACTGCATATCTGTATTCCCAGTCATGTGAAATCCATAGATTTAGGGCCTGAATTTATTTCAATTGACTGATTTCCTTATATGAACTGTAATTCAGTAAAATCTTTGAAATTGTTCCATATTGCATTTTTATGTTTTTGTTCAGTGTACATTTAACTGTAAGGCAATGATCATTTTGGTAGAGGGTGTATATTTTAGTGCTGTGATAAGAATTCGCAATACTCAGGCCTGTAACTAATATTCAGACCCCGCTGTCACTTATTCTCCAATCCCACGTTCTCCCATGTCATCGCTCTCTCCCCACTCTCTCAGTTACCCCCTGCTGCAGCTGCCTTTGCCGGGGACCGGGCCGGTGGAGTTCACCACACGGGTCCGAGATTACACCGTCCCTTCCCATGAGCCCCAGGGAGACCTCGGCGAGCGGCCTGACTGGGTAAGACTGATGGTTAAAAGATCACCCCACTTACAGTACCCACATGGCTTGACTGTTTACAGGGTACATTTGTAACATCATGATCTTTAAAAATGTAACTAACACCTAAGTACCATTTGGTACCAGGTAGTTACCAATTGCATTGAATTCTTTGAAATACCAACTGAAAAAGGGACTGTAAAATAACTAACTCATCCACTTCTGTGCCATGTTTTTCAAAACCCTCTATGGCTCTGTTCCTCCAGTATCGGGGTCCTCCGGTGGCCTACATCCAGCCGGTCCTGGTGAAGGCAGCTGTGTCTCCCTGGGACAGTACGCTGGTCCCTGTGGACGTGTTCCGCTCCCCACTGGGCCGCGTGTTCAGCCTGCTGGAGGAGATCCGCAACCATGTACACGACGACGGGTATGGGAAACTACACACGCACATCCAATGTCTCTCCCCCACCTTTAGCTTGCTCTATCTTAAAATGCGCCTTGTCTTGACCGGACTTACCTCTCGTCTCTTTGCAGTTCTGGGGTCAGGAGCTTGGAGGCGCTCTGCCTGCAGGTGACGGACCTGTTGCCGGGGTTACGGCGTATGCAGAGAGTGCTGCCGGAGCACGGTTGTCTGCTGGTCTCCCCTGGCAACTACTGGCAGAACCAGCGGGAGCTGTTTGACTCTGACCCCGACCTGCTGAAGACCGTCCACCAGCACGAACCCAAAGGACTGCACACCTCTGCCACACTGAGAGGTAGAGAGGGGAGGAAGGGAGGGAAGGGGTGAGGTAAATGGAGGGCAGAGCAGAGGAAGTATCCTTTTGTATCCCTTTGGCTAATGCTCATTGAGCCCCAATCAGAGCGTGTGAGCAGAGCCGCTCATCGCTAATGGAGCAGTGTTTGGGCTCCATGTCCTTTCCTCTAAAAACACGCTCCAAATTTGCTCCATTTATTAAAATCACAATTTAACCAACACCCATCTATTTTTGTGACTACCTGGACCTGACTTGACCTGGACTTGACACATGCGCCGAATACAACAGGTGTAGAAATGCTTACTTACAAGCCCTTAACCAACAATGCAGTTTTAAGAAAAATAAGTGTTAAAATATTTGCTAGTGAAAAATAACAAATAATTATAGAGCAACAATAAAATAACAGTAGCGAGGCTATATTTAACCTTTTATTTAACTAGGCAAGTCAGTTAAGAACAAATTCTTATTTACATTGACGGCCTATATACAGGGGGTACAGGTACAGAGTCAATGTGCGGGGGCACAGGTTAGTTGAGGTAATTGGGGTAATATCTACATGTAGGCAAAGGTAAAGTAACTATGCATAGATAAACAGAGTAACAGCAGTGTGGGGGTGGGGGTTTCAATGCAAATAGTCCGGATAGCCTTTTGACTTGGGGGTAGCAGCTGTTAAGAAGCCTTTTGGACCTAGACTTGGCACTCTGGTACCGTTTGCGGTGCGGTAGCTGAGAGAACAGTCTATGACTAAGGTGACTGGAGTCTTTGGCAATTTTTAGGGCCTTCCTCTCACACCGCCTGGTATAGAGGTCCTGAATGGCAGGACGCTTGGCCCCAGTGATGTACTGGGCCGTATGCACTACCCTCTGTAGTGCCTTGCAGTCGGAGGCCGAGCAGTTGCCATACCAGGCGGTGATGCAACCAGTCAGGATTCTCTCGATGGTGCAGCTGTAGAACATTTTTGAGGATCTGAGGACCCATGCCAAATCTTTTCAGTCTCCGAGGGGGAATAGGGGTTGTTTGTCCTCTTCATGACTGTCTTGGTGTGTTTGGATAATGATAGTCATTGGTGATGTGGACACCAAGGAACTTGAAGCTCTCAACCTGCTCCACTACAGCCCCGTCGATGAGAATGGGGACGCGCTCTGCCCTCCTTTTCTTGTAGTCCACAATCATCTTTGTCTTGATCACATTGAGGGAGAGGTTGTTATCCTGGCACCACACTGCCAGGTCTCTGACCTCCTCCCTATAGGCGGTCTCATCGTTGTCGTCGGCAAACTTAATGAGGGTGTTGGAGTCGTGCTTGGCCATGCAGTCATGGGTGAACAGGGAGTACAGGAGGGGACTGAGCACGCACCCCTGAGGGGCCCTCGTATTGAGGATCAGCATGGATCAGTTGTGTTGTTACCTACCCTTACCACCTGGGGGTGGCCCGTCAGGAAGTCCAGGATCCAGTTGCAGAGGGAGATGTTTAGTCCCAGGGTCCTTAGCTTAGTGATGAGCTTTGAGGGCACTATGGTGTACCAATTGTTTTTTAATGTATTGAAACCAAACCATATGGATTTGAATGAAAGGTATTTGAATAAACATGTAAATGTAAGAAGCGAACATAATTTCAAATAGCTACATGTCATATTAAACAGCATATAATCACTCTAAATAGGTCAGGAGCCAGACAGGGAGACTAACAAGGAACAAAAATGAATTATTTAGGCTATTATTTCAATTATTTCAAGGCTGTAGCCTACAAAGAAATACATTGTGAAGCATTTGTGAATGCGACACCAGGCTGGTAGGGACATAAAGCGCTCAGCATTTAAATAACATTTAGTTGTATTAAATCATTATAGTCTGTTAATTGTACATTTAGGCTGTGACTTACTTAGAATTAAATACAAATTAAATGAAAAATGCCTTATTAGTCTGTCTACAGTGCCTTTTAATAAATGTTTTGATTACACGCCAGTCTGTGTCTTCATGCGATGGTGCCTGGAGTGCGGGCCAGCAGCGGAGAATATCCTCTCCACTCTTGCAGAGCAACTGGGGATGCTAAACACCCTTTTGGCCACTCTTGCCAGGCTGAGCTGAGATGTCTTAAAAATGTTCTATAGGTAGGCCTAAAGGTTTTTAGGCAAAATAATCAAAACGGAAAGCTCTTTGAAAGTGGGAATGTAACATTGCCAGGCCTATTGGGCCAAAATATTTATGGCCTATTTTATAGATCTCTTTTAAGAGATCAGATTTTTTTGTTTATAAATATTTTGCTGCAATGACACACTTTAGTTATCTACAAACCTCGTTCCTTTCTTTTAGCATGTACATGTAGTAAGTATACTATCATGCTTTCTGGATACGCGTCTTTTCAGATCCCACAATGATTCTGTAGTTGTAGACACTACATCACCACACTCCTTCTTTTGCTCTCGGTCCTCATCTTTGTAAGTCACCTTGATTTTGCACCTGTGTGTTCTATCAGTTTCTTTATAAAAATATTTTGTGAACTCCATAGCTGTAGCTAAAGCATGGGGCTATAGCAGCACACAAGTAGTCTACAAATGCATGCTGGGCTGGACATGCACTGAGCTCCTGAAGTGAGCGTTACTTTTTTGGAGCTAAATTAGAGCGGGCAGGATGGCCGACGCTCCAGCCTTTTGGAAATCTCGCTCTGTGCTCCAGTCAAATTGGGCATGCTCCTCACTGCTCACGTACACTGGCCCCTACGAGTGTCAGGCAGACTGGTAATGCTGATATTGTTCCATGCTAATTGTGTGTGTGTGTGTGTGTGTGTGTGTGTGTGTGTGTGTGTGTGTGTGTGTGTGTGTGTGTGTGTGTGTGTGTGTGTGTGTGTGTGTGTGTGTGTGTGTTAGACCTGCTGTTTGGCGTCCCGGTGAAACACACAGGGGTGAGTCTGTATAGCAGGAAGAGAGTGGTCACCTACACCATCACCATGGTCCTGGGCAGCTACGACGCCAGGTTCCTGTCTAGCCTGCGGGCACGTCTCCGCCAGCTGCACCCCTCGGTGAACTGCAGCCTGCGCGAGGACCACATGGTGCACGTGCACTTCAAGGAGGAGATAGGCATGGCTGAGCTCATCCCCCTGGTCACCACCTACATCATACTGTTCGCCTACATCTACTTCTCCACACGTAAGTCTCTGACTGGAGTCTGGGCGCCACAGGGGCATCTCAATAGTCTAGATGTTCACTTCATCTGCACTGATCTGAAAGAGTTGGCTTAGTTTCAATTAGTTTAAGATGCATCCTTCTTTCCATCCCTTCTTCTTTGAAGTAATGTGTCCCCTTACTAAGACAGGTGGGGGAAATTAGTTTCAAATGACATGCTGAAGTCGCCTTTCTTGCTTTGGGGGCCCCTTGTTTTTTCTGGGATATTGTGCCCAGTCAAGGCCACAGAGCCAAGACCCAGATTAGTGTGTATGTGTGTGTTTGACCGAGTCCTAGCCAAGGCTGTTCCTGTCTAGTCCAGGGATAATCCCCTATATAGGAACACTGTAGTCCACCATAAGAATCTACCATGATAAGACCCGCCAACAATATGCTGGCACACACACACACACACACACACACACACACACACACACACACACACACACACACAGACGTGCAGTCTGTACTGTACACAAACCTCATTTAAACCAAGAGCTGCATAAATTCTCATGCTCAGAGACATTCTTCTTTGTAGTGTGTGTGGCCTCTGTCTATGCTAACTCTTTCCTTCCAGTGTGTGTAGACTCTGTCTATGCTAACTCTACTTTTTCCTCTCTCCAGGTAAAATTGACATGGTGAAGTCAAAATGGGGCTTGGCGCTGGCTGCCGTGGTAACAGTGCTCAGCTCTCTGCTTATGTCTGTGGGGCTCTGCACCCTGTTCGGCCTGACGCCCACACTCAATGGAGGGTGAGAAACACACGCACACACACACACTAAAATCCCCTGACCATCTCCTGATCATTGAGCTGTATGGATGACTGTGGGACTGCAGATGTTAATGTACAGTGAGTGACAGGGGACTGTGTTACCAAAGGCAACAGATGTGGACTTAAAGGGGAGGAGGGATTCTTAAGAGGGCGGGGATAGATATTGATGTGGCGTACTGGGCCAACATCTACATACCCACTGTTGTGCATATTGACACAATGGCCACATAACAGGTGTGTTTAGTCTTTATCTTCTATCTTCATCTTTATCTGTGGTGTAGTTTTCTCTTTCTTCATCCGTACTCTTGTCTACTAAATATCCCGTTTTCTATTTTTAACCTGTTTTTTATTTGTACGACAAACATAATGACAACAATCAAATTGAATAACCTGACCTCTCTCCCACCCTAACATCCAAACTTGCATCTATCACCTGATCCACAAATAAGTAATCTGAGAGCACTGGTTACTCAAATGAGATTATGAAGTATTATTCACAACAGCCTTGTAATCATGTTGTCTCTCTCTCTGTCAGTGAGATCTTCCCCTATCTGGTGGTGGTGATAGGGCTGGAGAACGTCCTGGTTCTCACCAAGTCTGTGGTGTCCACCCCTGTTGACCTGGAGGTCAAACTACGCATCGCTCAGGGTAAGAGTGTGTGTGGGTTGGTTCTTCTATCATTGTGGGGACCTAAAATCCCCTTAAGTCCCCACAAGGATAGTAAAACAAGGAAAATTCTCTTTCCCATGGCCCCATGAGGACAAAGGATATTTTATGGTTAGAATTAGGGTAAGGGTGCCTCCTGAGTGGCGCAGCGGTTGAAGGCACTACATCGTGCTTGAGGCGTCGCTACAGACCAGGGTTCGATCCCGGGCTGTTTCGCAGCCGGCTGCAACCGGGAGAACCCTGAGGCGGCACATAATTGGCCCAGCGTCGTCCGGGTTAGGGGAGGGTTTGGCCGGCCGGGATGTCCTTGTCCCATTGCGCTCTAGCGACTCCTTGTGGCGGACCGGGCGCATGCACGCTGACTTCGGTTTCCTCCGACATATTGATGCGGCTGGCTTCTGGGTTAAGCGAGCAGTGTGTCAAGAAGCAGTGCGGATTGGCGGGGTTGTGTTTCGGAGGACGAATGGCTCTCGACCTTCGCCTCTCCCGAGACCGTATGGGAGTTGCAGTGACGGGACAAGACTGTAACTACCAGTTGGATATCACAAAATCAGGGATGAAAAGGGGTAAAAATTACCAGAATGAATATATATATGATAATAACAATTAGGGTAAGGGGTTAGGGTTACAGGTTAGGGTTATGGTAAGTGTTAGGTTTAGGGTTAGGGAAAATAAGATTTGGAATGGAAATTAATTTTAGGTCCCCACGAGGATAGAAGAACAAAACGTGTGTGTGTGTGAAATCCAAGCATTTGTTAATGTGGTATTGTGTTGTCCCTCTCCAGGCCTTAGTAATGAGAGCTGGTCTATCATGAAGAACATGGCCACAGAGCTGTGCATCATCCTCATAGGATATTTCACCCTGGTGCCTGCTATCCAGGTAACACACACACACCGATCTATCACACACTGGTGTATGAACCCAGGTAGACGCACACTTTCATTCACATAGACAGAGTAGAGCATACTGCCACACAACATGCACACACCCACTTCTACTGTGTATGTTATGAGCGGCCTGTTTATGTCTCTGTGTTTCCAGGAGTTCTGTCTGTTTGCTGTGGTGGGGCTGGTGTCTGACTTCTTCCTTCAGATGTTTTTCTTCACCACAGTTCTTTCCATTGACATCCGACGCATGGAGGTGAACACACACACTGTCAACAGTGCTTTCCTTAGTAATTTACAGCATGGAGGTGAGGTCATAGACACACACATTTGCCATGTGAAGGTGAGGTCTCTTGAGACATGAGTCATTTCTTCAGTCTACAGTGCTCTTTAAAATATTGACAGTCTCTCTTTATACACCTTGTTCCCCTGTTACAGTCATATACACATGTATACTCTAACACTAATCCATACACATGTACTCACATACTTGTACTCTCATACGTGTTGCACACTCCCACATGCCCGCGCACCCTAAAACTGTCCTCTCACACACAGTTGGCCGATCTGAACCGGCGTCTTCCGGCCGAGGCGGGGATGCCCCTTCCCAAACCGGGCCCCCTGCGCCCTCGGGAGGCGCCTCCTCCCCCACGGCCCTCGCCCCACACCATCACCCTGCAGACGCCCGCCTTCAGGAACCTGCGTCTGCCCAAGAGGCTCCGTGTGGTCTACTTCCTGGCCCGCACGCGTCTGGCCCAGCGCTTCATCATGGTGAGACTGGCTGGAGGCACTTCCTGAAAAGACCGTTTAAGTTAGGGTTGCACGATTATTTTGGAAAATGCACAGGCTTTTCAGAAATTAGGTTTGGAAGACTCCTGATTTCCTGCTTATTTCCGGGAATCTTCCAACTGGATTTTCCGAAATTTTGCTACCCTAGTTTCACTTAGTCCAGTGTTAACAAATGCTTGTGTGAAAAGAGGGTGAGTTAGCACTGGGATAAGAACATGCAGTGTGAAAAAGCCTTGAGGGTCTGTCTCATGGCCTTTTCATCGAGTCAGACTGCTGGGCTGCGTGTCTGCGTGTGCTAAGGTCTGTCTCGCCTGCCAGTATTTGTTGTTCTCTGTATGACTGTCTGAACATTTACAGTACTTCCTTGAAGTAGTCCACTGTATGCGTTGACATGTCCCTCTATCCCTGTATTGTTGTAGGTGGGTACAGTGATCTGGATTGGCATCCTGGCCTACACGGACCCCGCTGGCCTCCGTACCTACCTGGCAGCCCAGGTGTCTGAACAGAGCCCCCTGGGGGAGGGCGGGGCCGGGGGTCTGCCCCCCCACCTGGGAGTAGCCCCGGTCTTCCCTGGACCAGGAGGGGACCCCGCCAGCACCCTCAGTGTCCTCCCTGCCCCCGCTGAACCCACCCCGCTTCCAGAGAACCAGTCCCAGGGCCACCACGGGGCCCCCAGGGAAGGAGTACCCCAGCAGGCCCCACCCCTGGTGCCCCAGATCAGCTGGGGGGCGGAGGATGAGGAGGGCTGGAGAAAGCTGTCTTTCAGACACTGGCCCTCGCTCTTCAGCTACTATAATATTACTCTGGCAAAGAGGTAGGTCAGGGGAGTTGGAATGAGTTACTGGGTGTGTGTGTGTTTATCGCATGTGTGTGTTTATTGGATGTGTGTGAGCATATGTGCATAGTGTGTGTGTCACTGTTGACCCTACTTACCATGCTTTTGGGTTAGGTCGAATTCATTGTTTAATGTTGGGAAATGTCATTTTGTTACCTTTCTGTTCCACAGATATATCAGCATCCTGCCTGTCATCCCCATCACGCTTCACCTGAGCCCCCGGGAGGCCATCGAGACGCGTCACCCCCAGGACACACGCCACCCCCCGCCGCCCAGCCTCAAAACTAACGACCTGCCCGCAGACCTCACGCTCTACAAGTCAGTACTGACATACTCACACACACACACACACACACACACACACACACACACACACACACACACACACACACACACACACACACACACACACACACACACACACACCAACCTCTATATCCAACGCCTTCAAACTACAGATTGACTAATATTCCCCCTACCACAATCATGCACTTCATGTTTTTCAAACACACACACACACACACACACACACACACACACACACACACACCCATGCACACACACACACACACACACACACACACCCATGCACAGTGCACACCACTTCAAAGTCCATGCTAATGCTCTTGTGCAGGCGAAAGATTAATGTCATAGTGAACGATTATGGCTTCAAGGCCAAGAGATTCACACAGTCCAAACCCACATTTCATACAGTATAGGCTTACATTTGTCCCATATAGGGTTGCAAAATTCCGGAAACTTTCAATAAATTCCCTGGTTTTCCTCAAATCCTGGTTGGAGGACTCCTGGAATCAGGAAGGAATAAGCAGGAAATCCGGAAGCGTCCAACCAGGATGTGCAACGCTAGTCCCACACCTCTCTCTTCTTCCTCTCCTTCTAACCTTGCAAACGAAACAAGGCCAAACAGTCTGTCACTGTGTCAATGGTTATCTCAAAAAAGGTAGGAAGAAATATATATATTTTTTCTTCTTATCTCTATAGTTGAGTTGACTGGATATTGGGCGAGGATGGTTTTGCATCGGTGCCCCCACCCACCCGGGGCACAGGGCCATGCAAAATTAACTTCCTCACTGACTCACAGACTTTGGTCCTGTCTACCGGCTCATCTGATTGGCTGTCAGGTTACTCGTAAGATGTCCGTGGGTTGATGATGTCATGGTGGAGTGGGTGATGGTTGGTGTGGTTTTTGGACTGAGTGAAACGGTCTCTCAACTGTGTTTTCCCTAGTAGGGGGCAAAGGTTCCTCAAAGTAACAGGCAGTACGGCCAACGTCAATGTTTCTATTAGAACAAACAGAATTATGCAGGTGGGTGCTGTGCTGTTTGAGAAGGGTGGTAATATTGTTTTCAAAGACCACCAGTGTTTTTCCTGCAGTATACCACATCCTTGACCAATAGCATGTTAAAATGGATCCAACTTTGGAACTGTGTCCACTGTGATGTGTAACGCCAGGGAGGTTTTTCATTGGAAGTGGGCGGTTTGAATCATGTTCATCAGGTCATGGTTATCTGTGAAACCCAGATCCGTGTTCACGGTTCATATCTGAGATAAAGGTCACAGAGGTGAAGGTCATCTCTGGAACACAGGCCAGGCACAGATGGAGATTGATCTATTAGAATCGTTGGGTCAGGTCAAGGAGGAGGGGCCTGGATGGTTCTCCCAGAATAAAGTAGGATCTGTAGTCTAAAGTAGGATCTATGGCTGTCCAATCAAGGACAGCTTCCTTTGGTCCTTTGGAACTCTTGCTTAGGTGGACTCAGTGTTATTTTCAGAGAATCTCCCTAAGCCTGTTTACAATAGTCATAAACAAATAAACTGGTTGCCAATCAATGTTAGACACTATTTGATTGTTAGGCCTGTGGTGGTGATGGAGTTACGTTAACAGGGGTCGGGAACCTTTTTGACTAAGAGAGCCATGAAAGCAAAACATTTGGAAATGTATTTCAGTGAGAGCCATATAATATATTTTAAAAGTGAATTCAACTAAATGTCAGTATAATAAGCTTCTGAATTTGTCGAAGTGCCGCTTTACATTCGACCGTTTCATCGACGTAATTTTGTCATTGCAAATTAGACACACCGCAGAACCTGCTCTCTCCACAAAGGCGAATTCTTCGGTCCATTCGTCCTGAAATGTACGATACTCGTCATCTTTTTTTCTTTTCGCCATCTTCTTCGTCGAAGGGTTAGCTTTGAGCTAATGACCGAGCAGACTGATTCAAAAGGAGGCGTTTACCTGTTTAACCTAGCAACTGCCAACGTAGGCCAGTATCATTTAATTAAAATAATGGACAATTGCTCCTGCAGCCCTGAACAGGACATGAGCAGTGAAAAATCGATGGATGGATTAAAACAAGGGAGAATAGGCCTCCCGGGTGGCGCAGTGGTCCTGGGTGGCGTCCGGGTTATTGAGGGTTTGGCCGGTAGGGATATCCTTGTCTCATCGCGCTCCAGCGACTCAGGTGGTGGGCCGGGCGCAGTGCGCGCTAACCGAGGGGGGCGGGTGCACGGTGTTTCCTCCGACACATTGGTGCGGCTGGCTTCCGGGTTGGAGGCGCGCTGTGTTAAGAAGCAGTGCGGCTTGGTTGGGTTGTGCTTCGGAGGACGCATGGCTTTCGACCTTCGTCTCTCCCGAGCCCGTACGGGAGTTGTAGCGATGAGACAAGATAGTAATTACTAGCGATTGGATACCACGAAAATTGGGGTGAAAAGGGGAGAAAAAAATAAAACAAATTTTAAAAAAAGTGAGAATATTTTGTTTTATCTGCGAGCCAGATACAATCATCAAAAGAGCCACACCTGGCTCGGGAGCCATAGGTTCCCGACCCCTGCGTTAGTAGGATCATTTTCTAACATAATTTCAAGCCTCAAATGGAAAGGCTGCTTTCTGTGGTAGTGTGAATGGAAAGGCTGATTTCTGTTGTAGTGTGAATGGAAAGGCTGCTTTCTGTTGTAGTGTGAATGGAAAGGCTGATTTCTGTTGTAGTGTGAATGGAAAGGCTGCTTTCTGTGGTAGTGTGAATGGAAAGGCTGATTTCTGTTGTAGTGTGAATGGAAAGGCTGATTTCTGTTGTAGTGTGAATGGAAAGGCTGATTTCTGTTGTAGTGTGAATGGAAAGGCTGCTTTCTGTTGTAGTGTGAATGGAAAGGCTGCTTTCTGTTGTAGTGTGAATGGAAAGGCTGCTTTCTGTGGTAGTGTGAATGGAAAGGCTGCTTTCTGTTGTAGTGTGAATGGAAAGGCTGCTTTCTGTGGTAGTGTGAATGGAAAGGCTGCTTTCTGTTGTAGTGTGAATGGAACTGAAACCATAAGGTGGGGAAAAACAGCAATTTTGTCCCTGGCTCTCAACGGTCCACATTTGCATACTTCCACTGAAGTGGTCTGATTGGCTTGAACATGTGCAGCCAGTGTGAACACCACATGGGTACAACGTTTCCCTAAGGGGACAATAAAGTCAGTGTGTACACGCTGACTCCATGCATGAGCATGTGTGGGAGAGTACGTGTGCTGGACCAATCAGACTCTGCCGTGGTTTCAGGACTGGTATTGCACGTCGAGCTGGTCACACCAGTGCGTCAGGCCCTGTTGTCATTGCAGTGACTCATTCTACACTACAGGTGCTGTTTAGGCTTCTGCCTTTACCCCCGTCTCCACTAGAGGGACACACTGGACCCATTACATACGGCTCTGCTTTCCAGGCTTTCCTCACGGAGGGACAATGAACAGTCGGTCATGTTATGGAATGTCATTCTGACGAGCTGATGATTTATGTCGGTACGTCATTGCGTCAAGTTCACACCTCTCTCAACGTTCAAGTCTTTCTATTGTAAGATGCTCTGTGCAGGCTACGTGATGGCTTGGTCTCCCCGTCATTGGTACTCTCTGTTTGTCTCTAACGTGCACTCTCTTCACACGCTTAACCCGCTCTCTCTCTATGTCAATGCAATCCAAACCAGCTTTATTGGCACGTATGGAGAAGGCAGCAAACAGGTTATTAACCCTGTCTGTCTCTCTCTCTTTAGGGTAGCAGCTCTGGGCCTGGCGGCAGGGGTTCTGCTGGTGCTGCTGCTCTTCTGTCTCTACCGGGTCCTCTGTTCACGCAACTACGGCCAGAACGGCGTGGCCCACGGACGCCGTCGCCACGGTGACCTGCCCTGCGACGACTACGGCTACTCGCCACCCATCAGCGAGATCTCCCCCCTGCTGCTGCGTGGACACAGCATGGTGAGAGCCTGGGCACACACACACGCTGACACAAATACCATTGTTCATGTGCATGAATATTTACGAGTATCTCTCCTCTGCGTTCTCTCTCTATCTCTCTCTATGTCTCTATATATCTCTCTCTCTCTATATATCTCTCTCTATATCTCTATATCTCTCTCTAGGATATAGAGTGTCTGGCGAGTGATGGCATGCTGTTGGCCAGTTGTTGTCTGGCAGGACAGATCCGTGTGTGGGACACTCAGACTGGAGACTGCCTCACCGTAATTCCTAAACATGGGTAAGACACGCACACACATACCATATCCACAAGGTCACCTTGGCCGATACAGGATTACATACACACACGTACATACACACACCTATGGACAGTTCATGCTTGTATTCATGCATAATGTTTAATCTTTTTTGGCCTGGCACCACCCACCTCTTCGGCGTACAACTTGTATTATTTTAATAATAAATGTACAATATTAACTTTACATATGTAAGTACAAGTCATTAGATGGGTTTTTTTCAGCATAGTTTTTATGTGTTCTCCCTTCTTCCCATTCCCATGTCCTTTATTTCTTCCTACATAGTCTTCCAACCTGTTCTCCTATATGCATATCCAGCCTCCTGGTCTGAACATTAAACTGTTTCTCTGTCAGGCTGCGGCGGAGTAGCAGCAGTGGCTGCTGGGAGCAGCGGGATGGTTGGGACGCCGTGGGTGTGGCCGAACCTGAAAATCTGGGGGGCGAAACAGAACCAGGTGGCAGGGTTTTCGACGAGGACGAGGGCTACCCCCTCAGGTGGCGGGCCACCCCACGTCCTGCCCTCTTTGAGAACCAACCCGACCTCACCCCCCTCATCGACACCAACTTTGACTCCCAGCCCCCCTCCCACCTCCTCCTCACCCCGCCCAGGGATGGCTTTGACTTTGGGGGGCTGGTGGAGAAGGCCTACCTGGAGCACGAGCCTCCCTCGCTGGGCCTCACTGCCTCCTACCCCTCCTCCTCACCCCTGTCGGGACCCCCTCCCCAGAGGAGACGCAGCCTGGGGTACATCCAGCCTCCTGCTCCACAGGGCCAGGGAACCCCGGACTGGGAAAGCGCCGTGTGGGCCATGGAGCTCCGGGGGAACCTCATCGCTGCTGGGAGGAGCAACGGCAAATTGGAGGTGAGACCCAATCCCAGATCAACCCCCCCCCTAGCCCGTCACTAGACACTTTATTATGCTCCCTTGTAGAACAGAAATAAACAACTAAATGGGTGCAGTGGGAGTGGATGAGATGGAAAGAGAGGAGGTAGTTATAATGAGCAAGCAGGAAACAATATTTGCAAGAGGAGAGAGAGTCAGTAGGGGAAATTGGCACAGAGAAAGTGAGAAAAAGCCAGGGCACTAATGTGTTATGTGGTTAGCTGTGGGACGCAGTGGAGGGCTCGTTACGCTGCAGTAATGAAGACGGCGTCTCGGGGATCACGGCCCTGGCCTTCCTCAACAACAGGCTTGTGGCGGCCAGACTCGACGGCTCTCTAGACTTCTTCACTGTCGACATCAACAAGCCTCTGGGCTTACTGCAGTACAGAGGTGAGCTTCACACACACTGTCAAACGACCCAATGATGTCAATATTCACAGAGTGTACAAAACATTAGAGACCTGCTTTTTCCTTGACATAGACTGACCAGGTGAAAGCTATGACCCCTTATTGGTGTCACTTATTAAATCCACTTCAATCAGTATAGATGAAGGGGAGGAGACAGGTAAAATAATGATTTTTAAGCCTTGAGACATGGATTGGGTATGTGTGTCATTGAGGGTGAATGGGCAAGACAAAAGACTTAAGTGCCTTTGAACGGGGTATGGTAGTAGGTGCCAGGTGCACCGTTCTGAGTGTGTCAAGAACTGCAACGCTGCTGGGTTTTTCACGCTCAACAGTTTCCCGTGTGTATCAAGAATGGTCCACCACCCAAAGGACATCCAGCCAACTTGACACAACTGTGGGAAGAATTCGAGTCAACATGGGCCAGCATCCCTGTGGAACGCTTTCGAGACCTTGTAGATTCCATGAGTTGAGGCTGTTCTGAGGGCAACAGGGTGGTGCAAATCAGTATTCGGAAGGTGTTGATAATGTTTTGTACACTCAGTGTATGTCTAATATGCTTGGAAAGTCGATTGTGTCACAATCGGTAAAATGTCAACAACTAGAGTCACCTGGTCATTTTTGGAGACGTTATTGACAGGGCAGTACAACGGTAGCTATAAATAGTGTAGTTAACTAATTATCAAGTAAGGTGTCTCCAGACATGTTTACTTTTGACGTTTGTGACGTTCTGACTTTCGGAGCGTTTTAACTCTAGACGTCTGTAATGAGTGTGTTATCTATGTTGGGTGTGTGTGGTGCCAGGTCCCCCCGGGCGTAGTAACATACCGCCCTCGCCCTGCTACAGCAGTGAGGATGTGATCTCATGCCAGCTGACGCGTTCGGTGCAGTGTGCCCACCAGAAACCCATCACGGTGCTGCGAGCCGCTGCCGGCAGAGTGGTCACGGGCAGCCAGGACCACACCGTCAGGGTGAGGGAGAACACGGTCACAGAAACACACGTGTATATCGTTCACCAACTGTTTCCATGATAATACAGTATAAAATCAACGCTCACACACTAAAACCCTGCTGTTTGTCCCTGTGTGTCAGGTGTATCGTCTGGAGGACTCATGCTGTCTCTTCACGCTCCAGGGCCACTCTGGGGGAATCACTGCCATCTACATAGACCAGGTTAGTCAATGGTACAGTCTGTATCCCCCCCCATCGGGCAGTCCAATGGTACAGCCATGTCCCCCAAAGCTGTGTTCCAATGGCTAAACTGTTGTCTGGCTGCATTCCAACCCAAAATCTGCTCCCTTTAAGAATTTCCCCCAGAAGGTTAGTTATGCAATGGGCTCACCTTGCTCCTAAAATTCCACCTTTTCCAAACCTTCTGTACCAGTCTTGCTGGGTGTGCAGGACAGTCACTAAGGCACAGGCAGCCCAATATTTTTTACTTTTTTTTTTACACTAATTGGTCTTTTGACCAATCACATCAAATCATTTCAAATCAGATCTTTTTCAGAGGTGGTCTCATTGGTTAAAAGTCTGCCTGTGTAAACGCGGCCTAAGGTACTCCTTTCCGATCAAAATCCATTCAAGTGTAAGCCCCCCTTACTAGGGCACATCATAGCAAAACGTTTTGCAACGGAAAATTGGGATTTCTTATGAACAACTCCAGGTAGTCCCTCCCCATAGCAGTCCACTTTTTTCTGTTTGTACTTAATGAATATGACCCATGTGAAGTATGTCATTGTCGTGTTGCAGACCATGGTTCTGGCCAGTGGGGGGCAGGACGGAGCAATCTGTCTGTGGGATGTGCTGACGGGCAGCCGGGTGAGCCACGTGTACGGTCACCGCGGCGACGTGACCTCGCTGGTGTGCACCACATCGTGCGTGATCAGCAGCGGCCTCGACGACCTCATCTGCATCTGGGACCGCAGCACGGGCATCAAGCTCTACTCCATACAGCAGGTGCGTCTCTCTGTGTGTGTGTGGATAATTTGGGAGAAATCAGGTAAACTAGTCTCCTGTTATTCAACAATAGTTTATGCCTCTTCGCCTGCTTCTATCCCAATTTTTCCTTCCTTCTTTAAACCTAACCTGTCTTTCTTCCCCCCCTCCCCAAGGAGGTGGGCTGCGGTGCCAGTCTGGGGGTGATCTCTGAGTCTCTCCTGGTGACAGGGGGCCAGGGCTGTGTGTCCTTCTGGGACCTGAACTTTGGGGACCTTCTCCAGACGGTCTACCTGGGCCAGAGCAGCGACGGCCAGGGGGTCCGCCAGCTCGTGGTGCTGAACAACGCTGCCATCGTCTGCGACTTTGGCTCCGAGCTCAGCCTGGTCTACGTACCCGCGGTGCTGGAGAAGCTGGACTGAGCAGAAGCAGAACTAGGACAGGCTCCACACAGTGGCCTGGAGGAGTAGATGAAATGGTCAGTACTGACAATGGGGATATATGCAAATGCAACTCATTTTGGCCCTACACTACGCTGCAGTTGGACAATCTTCTTGGAAAGAGTTGACGTGATTGGCTAATTTAGATCGTTAGCACTTCACCCGATTAGGTGGGAGGGCATTTCTATAGCAACACATAACGTTTTTATAAAGCTAATGTCTGGTTGGAGAGACAGATGTCCACCAGAAAGATGACCCTTGACCTTGTTACTAGCTCAGGGGGTTTGTATCCAAGCATTGGATAGTTTGGGGTACACACACCCCAAGGGGTTCCCATCCAACAATCAGGCTGTCATTGGCGGAGTGTTTGATACCACGCCAGCCAATCAATGTAGCGCAGCTGTAGCAGGCTCATGTCATGATGTCTGATGGCCGTTGGGCTAAGCAGTTACTAGCATGCGTGTGTTTTGTGTCCTGGGAAAGAAACAGCCTTTTTATGGTGAAAACATGGCTGACAAAAATCCTTCATTATTGTGTGTGTGCGAGAGAACTGGATACGATGACTGTAATGAAATGCACCTTCAGAGGGGGTTGTTTTTATGTTTAAATCTATTTATTAGTGATACATTTTTAAGTAACAATTTGAGATGTGCATAATATAATGTGGAGTTGATGTCATAAATGTCGGGTAGGATTTTTTTTAAACATTGGTTATGATGAGATTAATATTTGTAATAATATTTTGGAACTGAAAACGCTAAAGTGTTTTCTTGGAGTTGGGGATTGAGGGGGAGAGGTTCCTTGCCTTACCCCAGGCTCTGATTTTAGTGCTACTGTTGCTGCAAGAGGACCCATCCCCCCTTAAGCTGTAAGAGGCTCTATACTTTCTGCTTGAATTTGAGATTTGCATCTGAAGGTGTGGTAGCTCTACATTGGCACACATTGTCAGAGTTTACATTGGCTGCTCTCTTCCCATGTTGACTGTGCCCAGGAGAAATGTCAGATCTTTTGAGATTGTGACTATATTCAATTGCACGGTTTTACGTTAGTAACATTGTCATGCTACATTGTACGTCTTGTTTTCTGACAAAAGGTTCCATTGAGGAAATCACGTTACTTTTTTAAATACCTAAAATGGCTTCCTCTTGAAAAACATCTTACAACTGCGTTTCTCTGTCCGCTCTTTTTCCCAATTCACTGAAAATATAGATTTTCTTTCCCTTATCTCTGTAATTCTCTGCTTGTGAGTTTGAGAACCCTATCAGGCGTAAAAGGAGAGGATGGGTAGTGTACCGGTAATGTGGTTAACTCCACCGTGGCCCATCTAGTCTTCATGTGAGCAAAGTAGTCAGCGAGGGCCTCAGACTAGGAATATGATGGTACCCTCTAGGTAGGAGCCTCTGTACTAATAACTCAACCTTTCTCCCAGCCCGTTACCTCTGAGTGACTGTAGAGCTAGCCTGCAGACACACGCAATGCAGAGAGAGCGTAGTGGACTTGACGTTAGCCTACTTGGTTACTTACACCCATAGCTGAATGTAGATCCGTGATGCTTGATATTGAAAAGCAAATCCACTCAACTTCAACCAACAGAAATATAACAGTAACTTGTGCACTAACTCTTAACCCTCTCAAATGCACATACACACACACACTAGGCACTTTGAAACACAATGTATAGAAAGACATTCAGAAAGACACACATACTGAAAACATAAAAACGCACACATCAGACTTGTGAATGCACGGGTGGACAGCTTTAGTCCTCAAGTTGCTGTCTGCTGGTTTATCAAGAAGATGAATTGAAAACCCAGAAGGACTGGAGTTGTGCACCCGTGTAATGGTTCTAATTTATTTCCTTTTTTTTAATGTAAATAATAGGTAAACGCTTTAGAGTGTAGATTCACTTATAATTGTAAGGATATAAACTGCTGCCTGAGTTAAATATGGTTGTGTTCCAAGTCCTTTTAAGCTGCCTTTCCTTATCTCATTGCTTGCAAATAATGATACGATAGTTATTTGACACCCACACATTCTGTCACAATATGTGGCCTATGCAGGAATTAAACCTCACCACTCTGGTGTTGTGAGCACTATGCTCCAAACAACATTGCAATGTTTATGGAACAGGAGTTCTTACATTTGTTTTACAGCTTTCTGCCACTGTAGTGATGAAAGGAGATGAGAAGGGAAGCATTTAAGATAATTGGAGCACAGCCCATGTCCCCTTGATCTGACCCTTTTGGTCCTACAAAATAGTTGACGGAGGGAGGGGCAGAAAGAAACCGGTGTAAATAGTTTTTGTGGAATCATAGGCCTGCTCTGCCCCCCTCCTGAACCACCTCCCTTTGGTCGACTAGGGTGCACAGACTGTAGTGGCGGTAGCAAATGTTCTGGGCTATTTTACTATTTTTAACACAGGAGCAAAACTTTGTACTAATTTCCAAATAAAGAGGCTTTGATACCTTGTCATGTGGTCTGTAGTGTGTGATTTTCTGTAGGGGGGGGGGGAGTTAGCTTATGGAATGTTTGAGTATCCACTGTTGGTGTGTATTAAATACAGTAGTCAAAACCATGCCAACCTACATTTATTCAAGATATATTTACAGTGTTAATGAAAGACAAGAAAACAAAAGTGTTAAGACGTGCCGATTCTGCTCTATGTATGCGGTTAACGAGAGCCTTCGTCTGCAAGCTCCTCCCCCACCCTTCAGCGATCATATCAGTCACTATCATCTGAGTCCACGCCAACCCCTGGCCCAGAGCGACCAGCTGTAAGAGGGAACCATAGACACTGCTGCTAGGAGTGCATGCTGGGATTGTAGTGGTGCTGAGTGGCCAGCTCTGAAGCAGCGAGTGAAGAACTGACCCATCTGGTACAGGTAGAAACACAGACAAAGAGAAGGAAAGAAAAGACGAGTGCACCATTATTTGGTCCCAGAAGCACAGCCAGGCCACCAGTGATGGAAGGCGGAATGTATGACCCCTGAAGTGCCCCTAAAGCGACAAAGGCCCAGGTTCAAACCAACCCCTAGACCTAACCACTAAGCACTTCTAGTTGTGATTCTTGGAGTTTCTAGTCATTTTGGTTCATTAACTAAGAATCAGAGAATCAAGAAGAACTAGTACTAAAGGCTACAGGTCAGTTTGACACACGGCTATGAAGTGAGAAAGAAAGAGGGGTATCGTGGCTCCTGTGTTTCAGTTCTTGTTGAGGCTCCAGAGGGGGTCGAGGTTGCTCAGGGGGTCGTCTCCCCCCTCCTCGTGGAGGCCCTGGCCCTCGGCAGGCTGCAGGAAGCTCTGCTTAGTGACACGGTGCTTCCCCTTGCACCCACCACCCTCCATGGAGAAGGCCTCAGGAGTCAGAGAGGCCAGCAGCTCCAGAGAGTTCAGGGCTGGATCAGGGGTAACCTGGTTATTGGCTGTGGGGGGAGAGGAAGGGGCGGTGGTATCCACACCATTGGGTGGTGGGGACTGAACCTTCTCTGGGGAGGAGAGTGGGGGACTGAGGGAGGAGGGTTGGGTACCGCTGGAAGAGGGGTCCCGGGCGGGGGTGGCGGCTGGCTCTAGCTCTCTATCCAAGGGCAGGCCGGTGGGGGGTGTGAAGGGTTGGTCCTCTAGGCCAGAGGGGGCACCAATGTCAAGGACAGGGTCCATGGCTGGGTCAGTGGCACTGGGGGGCCGGATACTGAGTTTGGCGATGGTGGCCTGAATGGAGCTGATGGTCATGTCACCTCCCAGAACAATGTCCTGTTGGGACTCCTGGCGAGAGTAAGGCTACAGGGAGAAGACAATATTTAGACAGGAGGAAGCAGTAAAGCAGTAGCATAGAAGAGTTGGTTGTTAAGCAACAAAACCAACACGTGCACAACTATGGGGCAAAACAGACGGGGTTGGCTTAGATTGTTGACAGCATGTGAACTATATTTAGTCTCCAATGTTTATTGAAAACAATAAATGTGCACAATGAACACTTGTCTCATACATCATTACAGTTGTTGATTAGCTAGCTAGCAAATGTTTTGCCATATTGACATGAAATCAGTCAAAACACGACATGGTATCAATATACCATGTCCATGATAAATATACCATGATAAAACTAGCTGACACGAGTCACGATTCCCCACATTGCAGTTTCTTGTCATTGTTGGTAGCTATCTTGATATCCAGAATCACAACAACCCATGGAATTCTTGTGAGCATGGTTTTCGTGACGTTGTCAGCTAACCCATCTATAGGGCCTCTCAATTTTAGCTTACATCGAGTACCACCAAAATCTAAGCAAATACAAATTGTATATAGGACCATATTTACGACCTCAATCACCACTACTCACTATCCATTCAGGTTTCTGAGACCTTAAAACCTGAATGCCAAAAGGATGAAAAACTGGCTCAGTGAGAGACTGGGCTCACCTTGGTGGCAGCAGTGCTGGGTGTCTTGCTGCAGGGGGCGGTAGGGAGGTAGCCGTGTCTCTGGAGGACCTGCTCAGCGTGTTTCAGCACCGCCTCGTAACAGAACTTCAGGTGCAGCTGCGGACAGACACCAGAGAGGAGACACCTTGAAGAGCCATCACACCAACAAACAACATTGGCTCAATGCACTGGGAAAGTGACATGAGCTTTTACTAGACAACTTGCCCCTTATGAAACTGCACAGTTAACCCCTTGTAAAGCATGAGCTTGTTAGGTGTGCGTGTTCTTACCTTCTCCTGCAGCATGTTCTTCCTCTGCTGCCTCATCTTCTTGACCAGTAGAGGTAGGTCAGGGATGCTGTTCCCTGCCTCCAGCTCCTGTACCGCTGCATACAGCAGACAGAGGGCGCCAGTACGCCCCACGCCAGAGCTGGTCATGGAGAGAGACCGGGTTAGTGTCAATATTCACAACACACACACACTTTGGTTTTGATTAATCATCATTATGTTTGGTGATAGTAATAAAATAGCATGTGTGTGTTACCTGCAGTGCACAACAATAGGTGTGTGTAAGGGCCTCTGGTGCAGGTAGTATCCATGAACCTCCTGGATGAAGCAGATTAGATTGCTCTTGCTCATAGGAAGACCCCTGGGGGGAGAAAGAGAAATGGTATTCGTTAGCCAGATATTAATTTCCATGTATACAGTGGTTATTCAGTTGTTACTGTGTGGACTCACAGCTCAGGCCAGGAGGTGAACTGTAGGTGTATGACGGTGCGTTTGAGGCTCTGGTCACGGTATTGCAGGCCAATCATTCGCTCAACGTGGGTGGGCGTGGTCTTCTGTGTAGTCAGGGTGACTGTGATTGGTCCCTGAGCAAGCTGCTGGCCACGTTCTGTCGGGAAATAGCGCAAAACCTTTCCCTACGGAAACACAGTAAAGAAACCGACTAAGAGTTGGGGTTCTTTCAATAAATTACAATGCGTCAATCAAAATATGGACTGATAACTTCAAATTAAATAATACATGTGTTTTCACAGACGTTTATGTCAATAGTCTGGAAATAAATAAACCATCTAATCAAAGTTCTGCCTTATCCAATTCCTTACCTACCTTTGATTCCTTCTTGTGTAAAAAACAAACAGGTGGTACATCTACTACAGTAGTAAGCCTTTATGAGCGACCCCTAGAATGGCCCATTCCTTCTCCCTTCTGAGTGTGTTCATACCTTATCTAACTCCTGCTCTGAGACCAGCATGACCACCAGCGAAACCTTCTGCTCCCACACCATGAGCCAGAAGTCGGCGGCCGTGCCCGACAGCGGCGCCTGCGTGGCGATGAGGCGCGGGCAGTAGGGCGACAGCTCCTCCACATAACTGCCGTTGATGTAGTCGTCCTTTCCCGAGCGCAGCAGCACGCGGTTACAGTCGTAGGGCATCACGTCCTGGTGACGGTTCTTCATAGTGTAGCAGCGAGCGATGGCGATGGACAGCTGCCTGGCGTCCCTCTCCTGCCCCTCCTGGAGCTCCTTCCAGCGGGCATCTAGCGGCGAAAGACCACCTTCGTCAACCGACGGGCGCTCAAGAGACTCCACGGCCGACCGGAAGCGTTCGAGTTCGCTGCAGAGGCGGGCTATGCGTTCAGGGGCTTGGTACGGGTCGCCCTGGATCAGCCGAACGCCCTGGGAGCTCTTCTTGCGGCGCTCCCCGTCCTGAGGGTCAGCCTTGGTGGGTTGGAGGACATTGGCGGGGGCCTTGGGGCCACCGGGCTGGCTCTCTGGGCTGGAGGAGAGCAGGTCGTCTGTGATGGAGTTCTGGTGCGGGAAGAGGGAGGTGGATAAGGAGGAAGGGAGAGAGGGTGGACCGCCAGGGGTGGGGGCCGGGGAGGGCCTCTGGGGAGCCAGGCCTTGGGAAGAGGGGCCTGGGGAGGGAGAAGGGGAAGGGGAGGGCGAGGGAAGGATGCCGTTAGGTGGGAGGGCCACTGGAGGAGCTCCAGCAGTTGGTGGAATCATGTGCTGGGGAGGGGGCCGAGGTTGGCCCATAGAGGTGGGCTGTGGTGGGGCTCCAGGAGAGCCGTTCACACCTGGAGGAGTAGGGTACATGGTGGGGGTCATGGGGGCTACAGGCTGGGGAGCCTGGGACTGTTGGGGGGCAGATTGAGGCATTATAGGAGGCTGGTAGCCCTGTGGTAACTGGGGCTGGTAGACATGTTGGGGGGGTTGACCAGGGTGGGGCATCTGGGGCCCCTGAGGTGGGAGGGGGCCCCTGGGCAGGTAAGCCTGAGGGAGGTGGACATGATGGGGCTGAGAAGCAGGGGGCATGGACTGGTGCAGGCCAGGGGGCATGGGCTGGCTGGTGGGGGGCAGGTAAGCCTGGGAAGCTGGGGGCATCGGCTGGCTGTTAGGGGGTATCTGCTGGCTGTTAGGGGGCATCTGCTGATGAGGGCCAGGGTGCATTTGTGGATGCGGGTGTATTTTCTGGGCGTTGGGATGCATTTGTTGTTGTTGAGAAGGTAGCATCTGCTGATGAGGGTGCGGGGGCATCTGTTGGTTGGCAGGTTGCATGTATGGTTGGGAGACAGGGGGTATGGGCTGGGAAGTGGTGGGCATCTGTGGGTGAGGGCCCCTTGGGATCATGTGTGGGGGCTGTTGGGGCAGGTAGCCCTGTTGAGGGTGTTGAGGCTGATAGCCCTGTGGTAACTGGGGCTGGTAGCCATGCTGGGGTTGTGGCTGGGGCTGACCAGGATATGGCTGCTGATACTGGGGGGGCATGGGTGGCCGGGGCTGGTGCTGGGGGGGCATGTACTGTGGGTAGCCTTGCTGGGCCTGGGGTCGGGGCCCGGGCAGAGCCCTGGGGGCAGACTGGTAGCCAGGGGGCAGCTGCCCAGGAGGGTGTTGGTACTGATGCTGTGGATGTTGGTGTGGCACCTGGCTGGGCGCTTGCATGGGCACCCCAGGCTGGGGCATGTACTGTGGGTACACACCCATCTGTGGGGGAACAGCGTAGCCTGCAGAGACAGTAGGTGGGTGTGAGTTATAACTGGGGATGGGGGTCTGGATACTATCTACTGTAGTAGTGGAGGGACGAAAAGGGGCACGGGCAGGCCTGACTCCCCCAGTTTGGGGGGCTTGTGGCTGGGGAGGGCCATAGCCAGAAACAGGAGTCTGCTGGGGTGGTAGCTGAGTGAAGGGTCCGCGAGGGAAAGCCTGGCCGGGGAACTGGGGTGGGCGATGGTTTGGTGGGAACTGAGGGGTATAGAGCGGTGCCCCAGGCGCCCCTGGCCAGGGTAACGAAGCATTGCCACCCAGGTTGGCACCAGGAAGGAAAGCCTCAGGTCCCGGGCGAAGGACAGAGTGTAGGGAGGGGTGGTCGGGGGGTAGACTACGGAGCTCGTCAGGCAGGTCTCCTCCCAGGCTCAGTATAGCAGCGTTGATCTGGGCTAGCTCCGCATCCTCCAGACTAGAACAGGCAGAGTCCACATCTGAGCCCACCTTGGACCCCAGGGACGGTTTGGCTGCAGTGGGCCGAGAAGGGGGATTCTTCTGGGTCTCCCTGTCCAGCACGGCCTTCCTCTCCTCCTCCCTGGCCTGACACAGAGTCTTAGCTCGCTCCAGCAGGCGGGAGGACTTGGTCTCCAGGTCCTCGTAGAACTCCTTCCCCTCCTGGGACTTCTTCATCAGGTCCTCGTAAGCCTCGTAGGACGCCACCAGGGTCTGCACCGTGCCGTTCCACCTGAGAGTTGGAGCGAGAGAAAGGAAGGAGGAGAGGAAAAGAAAGGGAGAGGTGAGAACTTCTTCAGTAACAATGACATGATGCTAGTGCTTTACGTATCTAGTGTTTCCAGTGGAAACCATTCCCTATATTGGCCCCTTCCCTATGACCTTGGACTGGAACAGCGTCAAAGTCCTTTGACCAATAGTACTGGTGTCCCACTAAAACCCTTCCCAAGCCCTTGCTCACTTGTGTTCCGTCTCGGCGAGACCCTTGCGGACCGAGGCGTATTGCACGTTGGCTTCCGTCAGAGCCTTGAGGATGTTCTCCTGGGCAGACAGGTTCTGGTCGATGTACACCTTCACCTGCTCATACTTCTTCAACTGCTCCTCAAACAACCTCTATAGAGAGGGAGAGGAAGGGAGGGGGAGAGAGAGGCAAATGTTACATATAGTGTGTTAAGAGGCATGCGTTAGTCTAGAATTTCATTAACATCAAACCCACACACATTGTCCTGTACCTTCATGTCAGTGCGCTCGGTAGTGACCAGGGAGGAAGTGATGTCGTCCTGCTGGATGAGGTCACGCAGCTGTTTCTCCAGGGTGCTCCTCTGATCCCTCATCTCCTGCACCTTACCCAGGATCCTCTTCATGCACTGCAGCCCCGCCACCTCCTCTGTAGGAACATATATATATATATTTAGAAACACACTCCAAATGACACCACAAACATCATAACTCTTTTCCACTTTCCTATACCCACCCTGGTTGAGTTGGGGCCTCGGCAGGGCTTCTCTCAGGGCATCCAGTGGTCCCCCCAGCAGCCTCAGGTTACTGATGTGCAGGTTCATGGCTCTGTGAAGCTCTGTGTTGGTGAAGCTGGCCTTTTCATGGGCCTCCATGTACTTCTCCAGGTCCCTGCGGATCTCAGCCAAGGTCTGGGCATGTGCCTGGGGGTGCAGCTCCGCCGCGGGGCCTCCTCCTGCCGCCTCTTGCAGCGCCCGCACCCCGGCCGCGTCCTCCTCCAGCACGTCCCGGATCTCCCTCAGAGACGCCTCCACGTCCGTGAACACACCAGACAGGACTGAGGCAGAGAGACACAGGGATAGTATCGAAAAGCTGTGTGCGTATGTGTGTGTTTGACATGTGTATGTGTGTGTCCCAGGCCAACCACTCACCCTGCATGGACTGAATGAGGCTCTTGACGGTGTCTGGTCTGACACTGAGCGCAGCACACTTCTCCATCAGTACAGGGGGGATGTGACTGTACATGTCCAGGTTATCTACTGAGTCTGGCTCCAGACCCAGAGAGTCCATAAACTGCCTGTAAACCCAGAGCTAGATCAGTAACCACACAAAGTCACTATATTAAATCGTAAAAGGCGTACCTAGACGTCACAAATACACACACAGCCCCTCCCACTCACTCTAGAGTCTCATTCCTGCTGTCTATCTTGGCCATGATGTCCCGTAGCAACTTGGCCTTCTCTTCACTGTAGAGAGAGGAGGCCTCGTGGGCAGCCATGGGCACCAGCTTGGCAAACAGGTCTGGGCCTGTGACACTGGGATCAGTTGGGTTCACGGGCAAGGCCTTCACCAGGGGGGCACCTAGAGAAGACATGATGACAATGAAAATCCAAATATAGTATATGATATGCAGGAGAGGTTGTGTGTGAGGATAGGTCAGGGTTCGATGTTACCTTTGACAGAAGCAAGAGTCTCCAACGAGGGGACAGTCTCATGGTAGATGAAGTCATTGTCTTTCTTGGCAGAGTTGAACCTACAAGGGACAGGGGATAAGGAAGAGCAAAATAAAAAAAGGAGAAGAAGGATCAGAGAGAAACACTTCAGCAAGAGTGCCACTGTTTGAGTGACAGAGTGTGTGTGACTGTCTACCTATCTCAAAGGGTAAAGACTGTACCAACCTACCCACAATCATAAGTGAATATACAGTAGGGAATATAGCTGCTTACTTTCCCCCTATCACGTCCATGGTGAACTTCAAGGCCTCCTGCACACTGTCCGGCTGACCCTGTTCCAAACAGAGAGATTGAGGGGAAGGAGCATAAAGACAGTTACTTTGTCATTGTAAGCTTGATAACAGACACAAAAGAAACCATTTCAGAAGGCCAAATCGAAAAGGTTACACAAAGAGTCAATTGGAAGGTGACTGTACCTTGGCCAACTTGATGGCTTCACTGAGTTTGTCTAATGAGCTCTGCAGGTAAGCCAGCTGTTAAAAACACAAAGATACACAGCTTTAGAAAAAAATAGGTGTATAAGGAGAGACATTGGTATGCATGTAGATGAACGGAGGTATGCAGAGGAATATACACAGGGGAGTAGGGATAGTCAAGAAGGTGATATACCCGCTCTCCATATTTCTGTTGCTCCTCAGCCTGCTTCCCCATATGCAGCTGAAAATAAATATGTTATTCAATAACAGAGTATCCGTAAACCAAATTGAGAACACATTCGATATACACTCCCTCACAACTGAGTGTCCTGTCTCAAACTCACATGGGCGATGGAAGCAAAGTAGGAGATCTTCATCTGTACTAGTTTCTTCCAGTCCTTCTGGATCTTACCCAGCATGGAGGCCGTGTCAGAGTTCTCCAGAGCCCTGCACGCCTCCTTATAGTAGTCCACCACCTGCACCAAGCCAACAACAGAACAGTCACACACCTGGGTCGTACTCATTAGGGCACACCGTAGCAAAACGTTTTGCAACAGAAAACAATTCGTATTTTCTTATTGGACAAGTTCAGTTAGTCCCTCCCCGTTTGATGCCTATTGAGAACGACCCTGCTCTACGGCAACTATGGTCTAGAGGGTGTTATCATGCCCTGCTACTACGTCATGTGTTGAGAGTAGAGAGATTTACCTGAGCACTGATGCGGGCTACAAGGAAACTCTTCCTGTTGTCCAGCATGGACTTCTCCAGGAGACACTCTTGAGCCTGACCCTGAATGGAGACAAATAACCATGAAGTAAGTAAGTAAGTAAGTAAGTAAGTAAGTGAGTGAGTGAGTGAGTGAGTGAGTGAGTGAGTGAGTGTGTGTGTGTGTGTGTGTGTGAACACGTGCATGTGCGAGTGTGCGATAGTTACCAGCATGAGGTTGATGTTGAGATTAAGGATCTGGTGACTCATGTCCACGCTGAAGTTGTGGCTGAAGTGGTCCCTCAGGTAGGAGAAGGCCCCCGCGGAGCACTGGAAGTGTGTACATGACACCTTCATCCCCTAGAGGGAGAGAGAAAGGGGAAGGGAGACGGAAGGGAGTGAGGATGGAAGTGAGAGAAATAGACAAAGGGACATATTGAGTTTCAGAAAGAGGAGGGCAACACAATGGATGTCAGTGTGAGATGTCATGGAGAGAGAGGTTAACGTGGTAGAGATAGACGGCCATTGCTTCTGCCCACCTCTTCGGACACCCTGTTATCCATGGCTCCCAACATGGAGTGGAGAGCACCTACAGAGAAGATAACATTATGGCAATCAGGACATTGCTGTTTGACGGATGGTTTTGCCCTCAGTGCTGATCTAAGGTCAGTTTTACACTACACCATTCAAATGGTTCAACTCACCCAGGTTGTAGAGGATGCAGGCTTGCTCATAGCTGATGTCATCATGAGTGACTGTTTTTCCAGAAAATATTTCTGTCCTGGTAAGAGAGAAGGAAATTGTTGACACTGTTTTGCATACATGAGGGTGTGGTGTGTGTCTAAAGTTGAAGTCGGAAGTTTACATACACCGTAGCCAAATACAATAAACTCCGGGGTTTTTTTATTTTATTTTTTTATACAATTCCTGACATTTAATCCTAGTAAAAATTCCCTGTCTTAGGTCAGTTAGTATCACCACTTTATTTTAAGAATGTGAAATGTCAGAATAATAGTAGAGAATTATTTCTTTCAGCTTTTATTTCTTTCATCACATTCCCAGTGGGTCAGAAGTTTACATGCTACCAAATAATAATTGAGTGTATTGCCTTTAAATTGTTTAACTTGGGTCAAACGTTTCAGGTAGCCTTCCACAAGCTTCCCACAATAAGTTGGGTGAATTTTGGCCCATTCTTCCTGACAGAGCTGGTGTATCTTAGTCAGGTTTGTAGGCCTCCTTGCCCGCACACGCTATTTTAGTTCTGCCCACAAATTTCTATAGGATTGAGGTCAGGGCTTTGTGATGGCCACTCCAATACCTTGACTTTGTTGTCCTTATGCCACAACTTTGGAAGCATGCTTGGGGTCATTGTCCATTTGGAAGACCCATTTGCGACCAAGCTTTAAATTCCTGACTGATGTCTTGAGATGTTGCTCCAGTATATCCACATAGTTTCCCTCTCTCATGATGCCATCTATTTTGTGAAGTGCACCAGTCCCTCCTGCAGCAAAGCACCCCCGCAACACGCGTTTTAATGACTCCAACCTAAGTGTATGTAAACTTCCGACTTCAACTGTACATGTATGGGCCTGTCTGTTTTTGTATGTATTATGGATCTCCATTAGTTCCTTCCAAGGTAGCAGCTTCTCTTCCTGAGGTCTAGCAACATTAAAGCAGTTATATACAATTTAAAAAACATTACAATACATTTCACAACAGATTTTTACTATACATGAAGTGTGTTCCCTCAGGCCACTACTCTACTACCACATATCTACAACACAAAATACATGTGTATAGTGAGTATGTTATCGGGTGTGTGTGTGTCTGTGCCTATGTGTGTCTCTTCACATTCCCGGCTGTTCCATAAGGTGTATTTGAAATCTAATTTTACTGCTTGCATGAGTTACTTGATGTGGAATAGAGTTCAATGTAGCCATGGCTCTATGTAGCACCTCCCATAGTCTGTTCTGGACTTGGGGACTGAAGAGACCTCGGGTGGCATGTCTTGTGGGGTATGCATGGGTGTCCAAGCTGTATGCTAAAGGTTTAAATAGAAAGCTTTCAACATTCAACATGTCAATGCCTCTCGCAAATACAAGTAGTGATGAAGTCAATCTGTCCTCTACTTTGAGCCAGGTGAGACTGACATGCATATTATTAATGTTAGTAAGTCTCCGTGTACATTTACGAGCCAGCCGTGCTGCCCTGTTCTGGGCCAAATGTAATTTTCCTAAGTCTCTCTTTGTAGCACCTAACCAGACGACTGGACAGTAGTCTAGAGCCTGTAGGACCTGCCTTGATGATTGCATTGTTAAGAAAGCTGAGCAGTGCTTTATTATGGACAAACTCTCCCCATCTTAGTTACTGTTGTGTCAATATGTTTTGACCATGACAGTTTACAATCCAAGGACACTCCAAGCATCTTAGTCTCCTCAACTTGCTCAATTTCCACATTATTCATTAGTTGAGGTTTAGGGTTAAGTGAATGATTTGTCCCAAATACAATGCTTTTAGTTTTTTTAATATTTAGGACCAACTGCTTTCTTGCCACCCATTCTGAAACTGACTGCAGCTGTGTGTTAAACGCTGCAGTGATTTCACTTGCTGTGGTTGCTGACGTGTATAGTGTTGAGTCATCAGCATACATAGACAAACAGGCTTGACTCAGAGCCAGCGGCAGGTCATTAGTAAAGATTGAATAATAAGGGGCCTGTGTTCTGTTATACAGGTAACTCTCGATCCACAATATAGCAGGGGATGTAAAGCCATAACACCAATGCTCCATCTAAGCTGCGCGCGTGTAGACCCAGAACTGCCATGCAGAAATATCAGCCCACAGAGAGAAGCACGAGAGCAGCGGCCACCAACCGGTCAATCTCCAAGACATTCCTAGTTGATTGCCAAACATTTCCGTAAAAAAACCAACGATAAAGCCTTGTGTTCCTATTTTTTTGTTTTAGTCTTGGGCTGTTGGCGGTAGGTGCACTCGATTCAGCTGCCCTGTGCGCCGGGTACACGAGCTGTTGCCATTCTGAACCATTGCATGTGTCTGAAAGTATAAAATATGCCTTTCCTGCGGACCCAGAGAGCAAATTAAGTGCACTATCGGCCTACCGCTGGCCAATCGGATGGCTCAGATGACCGTGTCTGCAGTAACGTAGCACGGCATAAAAGAAAGCCACAGAAAGTTGATACTGTGACATTTCTAAACATTTAAAACTATGAGTAGAGAGAGACTGTCAGCGAATACAGCAAAGAGATGCTGTTTTTATGACTGAGTTTAAGTTCTTACTCAGCACTGTCAACACTTTGTATTCAACACTTTTATGAGCCATTAAATGCACGTTGTTCCTATTTCCACTCAGCGCTACAACAAGCACTGCAGCAGTAACGAATGAGTAGGAAAGTATCTATAGGCTTGCGTTGTTGTTATTATTATTAGCGGCTTGGGTCTTTTTTAATTTCAAGGAATATTTCACTTTCTCTGTTCAACATGACTTTGTGCATGAGGCAGAAATAATGCGGTGCGAGTCGAGTTTCGCCAGCTGGAAGACGGTGTCCCTTTTTGGTCAGTGTCAGTGGAGGAAAGGGACAGTGGAGGGATGTTGAGAGGCGGACCCTCAGTCTGCTGCTCTCTCCCTCCGCTGAGACTGACCATCAGATGCAGGCACCATCAGCCCCCCCAAATTTGTTTTAAAATGTATTTGTTTTTAGTTGCCTGAACAACAATGCATTGGCAGGGCAATTCAAGCAAAGCCAATATGCAGTGATAATGTATTGGGCCTATAACTTACTGCACAAACCTCATTGTTACAGAACTGTTTTTGATTGTTGCATAGGCTTAGATTTTTTTTTTAAACATGACTTTAAAAAAATGTGAGTAGTAGATCTCGGCTTGAATTTTGACTCAGTGATCTTGACTCAGACAAGGTTGGTGACCACAGTTCTAGAGTTTTCCCTGTTAACACTATCAACGTTTCCATTTACCGTGGAAATTGTGATCGAATCAATGCAATATTACCGAAACTATGCAAGAGATTTTGTTATAGGCAGAACGCATCAGAGTAGGATTCAATTGCATTGCCACGCACTACTCAGCCCGTACTCTACACAGACCGGTGCGGTATAAACAATCAGAGCTGCAGTTAACCTATATGCAAATAGATCATTGCCATATATGGATATGTGCCATTTACTTTGAACTGGACTGCGTTTGCAGCATGAGCGGTCGTGAGTAGATGCGCTTCATTTGAGGTCAAAGTAAGAGCTGCTGTAGCCATGTGTGCACATTTTGTTCATATCCTTTGCTAGTTAGTGAGTTATTAGCCCAGTTATAGATCATTTGTAGTCAGCAATAGGGGAGGGATTGCTTCCTACAAGAGCACAAAACATATACATTTCTAGACGTCTTTGAAAAGCGAGTCAGGTAAAGAGCTTTTTTTTATGTCTTAAAGGGGCAGTGTTGTATTTTGAAACCGGCTTGAATAACCTAAGTAGCCAATAGGCAGAGGGTAGAATAATTTGTCTGATTCTCTGTAATAATGGTATGGGAATAATAATGTATTTTGTAAAGTGGTTTCTTGCATCAAACAATGACATTTTCAGTCACCTCCTTGTCTGAAGGACAAGTGGATAAACAGGTTGATGTCAAGCCCTGCACTTTTTTTTCAAAAGTCTCATGGAATGTAGGCCTACATTGAGCACCACACATTGGCTGCTACGTTAGGCTGAATGATAGAACAGCCGTTTCCACGTTAAAATGTTATGGGATGCATTTTCTCCATTGTTTTGATGTTAGGCTACTCTGGTTGGTCTACAGACATTATGATCAAATAGCCATAGTAGCCTACTTGGTCACTGTTAAAACTGTAACTTAAAGCGGGTACAGCCTCCGTGTTCACAGTAAACGTGTGCTGGAAGTTGCACAGAATTTTCACAACGTTCAGGTTTACGTTAAGCAGACCTGAAATTTGCTCAGTGCCGGAAAAAAATGTAGGGAACATTACATAACGCATACGCTTTTCCAGCAGCAGATTATTACAGATAACGTCAAAAGTTGCACTGAAGACTAACAAAACAGGTCCCACAATCTGTTTACTACTTATTATTTTATTAGCCAATCATCAGTGATTTGTGTAAGTGGTGTACATGTTGAATGCCCATCTCTATAAGCGTTTGAAAATCTGCTATTAATTTGTTTATCGTGAAATAGCATTGTATCTGGTCAAACACTATTTTGTTCCAAAAGTTTACTAAGGGTTGGTTGGTAACAGGTCAGCTATTTTAGCCAGTAAAGGGTGCTTTGCTATTCTTGGGGAGCAGAATGACTTTTGCTTCCCTCCAGGTCTGAGGGAACACACTTTCCTGTAGGTTTAGATTGAAAAGATAGCAAATAGGGGTGGCAATATCGTCCGCTATTATCCTCAGTAATTTTCCATCCAAGTTGTCAGAACCAGGTGGCTTGTCATTGTTGACAGACAACAACACTCACTTTACAGAATTACAATGCTCGTCTTTCATGATTTGGTCAGTTATGCATGGATGTGTAGGTTCAGAATTTGTTGTTGGCATGTCATGCCAAAGTTTTCTAATCTTGCCAATGAAAAAACGATTTAAGTAGTTGGCAATATCGGTGGGTTTGTGATGAATGAGCCATCTGATTCAATGAAGGATGGAGCTGAGTTCGCCCAAAATGTAATGTAAAGTGATCCAAACCTTTTTACTATCATTCATCTTTGTTTCATAGTAACTGTTTTTCCAGAAAATATTTCTGTCCTGGTAAGAGAGAATGAAATTGGCACCTGAGGGTGTGGTGTGTGTCTACGCGTATGGTAGGGAGAGCTTATGAAAGTGTGTGTGTGTTTGCTCATACTTTATTTGGATAGTCCAGATTGTCCATCTGTAGATGCTCTGTAGATCTGTTCATAATCAAATGCTTGCTACGGTTACAGTTAGGGATGGTTCAGAATAAGGGTTAGGGTAAGAGTTAAAGTTAGGGTTAAGTTTAGGGTTAGGATAAGGGTTAATGTTAGGGTTAGTAGATAGTCCATCTGTAGATGCTCGACAGACTATCCAAATAAAGTGTTACCTTGTGTTCTTCCGGTCTTTCCGTAGCTGTCTGCGAGTTTATGAAAGCAAGTGTGTGTATGATAAGGATCTCATGGGTAAGGGTGTAAATATAGGGCTCCTATGTGTACTTCATTGCCTCATACCATGAGATGGGTACTGCTGCTTCCTGCCCAGGCCCCAGAGGCACACGGCTCTGGAGGTAGTGCAGCTGCCCAAAATACTTCCTCAAAATGCTGCAGCCCTCAAAGTCCCGCGTCACATTCACCGCACCCTGCCACAAACACTTACTTATTATATGATAGAAAGAAAGTGCAGTATATGACCAACATAACAAATAAAATCACAACATATGATATTTGCATAGAACAACTCGCTCAGTCCCAGTTCATACCTGTCTCAGTGTCTCCAGCTTCTTCAGCTGTTCATTATAGCTGTCTGGATTCTCCCCATAGTTCTTCAGGATGAACTGAAAGGACACAGGGAAAGCAGATAAGAGGGGCCATTGGGAGCACAGCAAATAACCTTTATTTAACCAATAAGGTCTATTCATTCATTCATCTATTCACACCACCTCCTCCATGCTTCACGGTGGGAGCCACACATGCGGAGATCATCCTTTCAAGAAGAAGTTTGTTGTGCTTCTTATAGGCCTACATTTTCCTCTAATCAACTCTCTAAGCCTACTCTGCGTCTCACAAATACTGTGGTTGGAACCAAAAATCTCAAATTTGGACTCATCAGACCAAAGGACAGATTTCCACCGGTATAATGTCCATTGTTCGTGTTTCTTGGCCCAAGCCAGTCTCTTCTACTTATTGGTGTCCTTTAATAGTGGTTTCTTTGTGGCAATTTGACCACGAAGGCCTGATTTCATACAGTCTCCTCTGAACAGTTGATGTTTACAAAATTATTCAGACCCTTTACAGTACTTTGTTGAAGCACCTTTGGCAGTGATTACAGACTCGAGTCTTCTTGTCTGCACTGGCTGGGCCCTTCAAGGACATTCAGAAACTTGTCCCGAAGCCACTCCTGTGTTGTCTTGGCTGTATGCTTAGGGTCGTTGTCCTGTTGGAAGGTTAACCTTCGCCCCAGTATGAGGTCATGAGCGCTCTGGAGCAGGTTTTCATCAAGGATCTCTCTGTACTTTGCTCCGTTCATCTTTCCCTCGATCCTGACTAGTCACCCTGTCCCTGCCGCTGAAAAACATCCCCACAGCACAATGCTGCCACCACCATGCTTCACCGTAGGGATGGTGACAGGTTTCCTCCAGAAGTGACACTTGGCATTCAGGCCAAAGTGTTCAATATTGGTTTCATCAGACCAGAGAATCTTGTTTCTCATGGTCTGAGTGTTCCAGTTGAAAATTAATGGGGTCGTAACTTTTGGAAGTGGTGTAAACCCTACGATAGAAGTACCTGGCCTGCTTCTCGCTAATGTCAAACGTAGGAAAGTGCCCAGCTGGGCGTATTTTCTTCACCTCACACAGTAAGCCAACAAAGACCTTTTTGTATCCATTCAAATTATTGTGACGGTATGCGAATACTTCGTTTGAATGGTTTTGTGCGTCGAAATAGGAACTGTATTTTAAAAAATGTAGCTATATGCAGAAAAGCCAACAGACAAGGTCTAGGTAGGCATATCAGTGGAGGCTGGTGGGAGGAGGTATAGGAGGACGAGCTCATTGTAATGTCTGGAATGGTATGACTGGAACAGTATCAGACATATGAAACCTTTTGTTTGACTCTGTTCCAAAAATTCCATTCCAGCCATTTACAATGAGCCCGTCCTCCTATAGCTCCTCCCACCATCCTCCTCTGGCCTATCTCTGTTAATGTTGTGCCAATACGAAAAAGCAACACATCGTCTCCAACCTGGCATTTCCTAATTTGTTGATAAATATAAGTAATCTAAAAACAATAATGAAATGCCATGATAATAACAAAGTTATGTTAAAGTGTACAAACAGAGTTGTGATCCCCCCTGAACGGTTATGTCGGTGACCGTGTACATTGGCCTGGACAATTACCATAACCTCAAATTCCAAGATAGCCACAGTCCTACTAAAATGTCAATGATCTAAAAATGCTTCAATTGTTCTAACTTAGACCCTATTTTACATGATCTGAGGTTTTGATGTTGTGCCCACCATCGGTTGAGACACAACATGCTCTTGAATACAGGGTGGGTGTCATGTTTGGCTGATAATTGTACTAACATTTGAATCCAGTTTTTACTTTCAAATGGTACCATAAAGATGGTTGGAGGTCCACATATCAAATAATGTTGACTTGGGAATCTGTTGCACATTTGTGGCCTGCTGGAGGTCATTTTGCAGGGCTCTGGCAGTGCACCTCCTTGCACAAAGGCGGAGGTAGCGCTCCTGCTGTTGGGTTGTTGCCCTTCTACGGCCTCCTCCACGTCTCCTGATGTACTGGCCTGTCTCCTGGTAGCACCTCCATGCTCTGGACACTACACTGACAGACACAGCAAACCTTTTTGCCACAGCTCGCATTGATGTGCCATCCTGGATGAACTGCACTACCTGAGCCACTTGTGTGGGTTGTAGACTCCGTCTCATGCTACCACTAGAGTGAAAGCACCGCCAACATTCAAAAGTGACCAAAACATCAGCCAGGAAGCATAGGAACTGAGAAGTGGTGTGTGGTCACCACCTGCAGAACCATTCCTTTTTTGGGGGTGTCTTACTAATTGCCTATAATTTCCACCTTTTGTCTATTCCATTTGCACAACAGCATGTGAAATTTATTGTCAATCAGTGTTGCTTCCTAAGTGGACAGTTTGATTTCACAGAATTGTGATTGACTTGGAGTTACATTGTGTTGTTTAAGTGTTCCCTTTATTTTTTTGAGCAGTGTATATACAGTGGGGCAAAAAAGTATTTAGTCAGCCACCAATTGTGCAAGTTCTCCCACTTAAAAAGATGAGAGGCCTGTAATTTGCATCATAGGTACATTTCAACTATGACAGACAAAATGAGAAAAAAAAATCCAGAAAATCACATTGTAGGATTTTTTATGAATTTATTTGCAAATTATGGTGGAAAATAAGTATTTGGTCAATAACAAAAGTTTATCTCAATACTTTGTTATATACCCTTTGTTGGCAATGACAGAGGTCAAACGTTTTCTGTAAGTCTTCACAAGATTTTCACACACTGTTGCTGGTATTTTGGCCCATTCCTCCATGCAGATCTCCTCTAGAGCAGTGATGTTTTGGGGCTGTTGCTGGGCAACTACATCTATTTTTGTTAAAAAATACATGTTTAATAATCAATGATGTGTAGTTTTGGAAGGATGTCTTAGTTGATACATTTTTTGATTTTGTCAGACGGATTATTGTACAGTTATTTAAATCTGGTAAGTGGTGGACAAAATTTGAATAGTACTGACATGACTACATGACCAAATGTATGTGGAAACCTGCTCGTCGAACATCTCATTCCAAAATCAAGGGCATTAATATTGAGTTGGTCCCCGCTTTGCTGCTATAACAGCCTCCACATTTGGGAAGGCTTTCCACTAGATGTTGTAACAATGCTGCAGGGACTTGCTTACATTCAGCCACAAGAGCATTAGTGTGCTGACGTTGCTTACAGAGGCAGTTTGGAACTCGGTAGTGAGTGATGCAACCGAGGACAGGCGATTTTTGCGCGCTTCAGCACTCGGCGGTCCCGTTGTGAGCTTGTGTGGCCTACCACTTCGCGGCTGAGCCGTTGTTGCTCCTGGACATTTTCCCTTCATAACAGCAATTACAGTTGACCAGGGCAGCTCTAGCAGGGCAGACATTTGACAAAATGACTTGTTGGAAAGGGGGCATCTTATGACGTTCCAACGTTGAAAGTCACTGAGTTCTTCAGTAATGCCATTCTTTTTCCAATGTTTGTCTATGGAGATTGCATGGCTGTGTGCTCAATTTTATACACCTGTCAGCAACAGGTGTGGCTGAAATAGTCAAATCCATTAATTTGAAGGGGTGTCCACATACTTTTGTGCGTGTGACTGTGTATATATTGCTGACAGGTGTATAAAATCGAGCACACAGCTCACTAATTTATATATATATATATATTATATATACACACAGTGCATTCTGAACATATTCAGACCCCTTTTTCCACATTTTGTTACGTTACAACCTTATTCTAAAATGGATTAAATAAAACACTCTCAATCTACACACAATACCCCATAATGACAAAGCAAAAACAGGTTTAGAATTGTTTGCTAATTTATCCAAATAAAAACAGAAATACTTTATTTACATAAGTATTCAAACTCTTTGCTATGAGGCTTAAAATTGAGCTCAGGTGCATCCTGTTTCCATTGATCATCCTCAATATGTTTCTACAATTTGATTGGAGTCCACATGTTTTAATTTCAATTGATTGGATATGATTTGGAAAGGCATACACCTGTCTATATAAAGGTCCCAAAGTTGACAGTGCATGTTAGAGCAAAAACCAAGCAATGAGGTCGAAGGAATTGTCTGTAGAGCCCAGAGACAAGATTGTGTCGAGTCGGAGATCTGGGGAAGGGTACCAAAACATTTCTGCAGCATTGAAGGTCCCCAAGAACACAGTTGTTTCCTTCATTCTTAAATGGAAGAAGTTTGGAACCACCAAGACTCTTCCTAAAGCTGTCCACCAAGCCAAACTGAGCAATCAGGGGAGAAGGGCCTTGGTCAGGGAGGTAACCAAGAACCCGATGGTCACTCTGACAGAGCTCCAGAGTTCCTCTGTGGAGATGGGAGAACCTTCCAGAGGACAACCATCTCTGCAGCCAGACGGAAGCCACTCCTCAGTAAGAGGCACATAACAGCCCGCTTGAAGTTTGCCAAAAGGCACCTAAAGGACTCTCAGACCATGAGAAACAAGATTCTCTGGTCTGATGAAACCAAGATTGAACACTTTGGCCTGAATGCCAAGAGTCACTTCTGGAGGAAACCTGGCACCATCCCTACGGTGAAGCATGGTGGTGGCAGAATCATGCTGTGGGGATGTTTTTCAGCGGCAGGGACAGGGAGACTAGTCAGGATCGAGGGAAAAATGAACGGAGCAAAGTACACAGATCCTTGATGAAAACCTGCTCCAGAGCGCTCAGGACCAAAGACTGGGGCGAAGGTTCACCTTCCAACAGGACAACGACCCTAAGCACACAGCCAAGACAACGCAGGAGTAGCTTTGAAATGTCCTTGACTGGCCCAGCCAGAGCCCGGACAAGGGGAAGAACTACTTCAAGGTCTCAGAGTGAGTGACGTCACCAATTTGAAACGCTATTAGCGCGCACCCCGCTGACTAGCTAGCCATTTCACATCGGTTACACTAGTCTAAACAATGGAACTCTATTATTCTCTCTTCATTCCTCTCTGGGCTGTCTTTCTCCTTCTTTCTATTACTTTTCCACGGACTGTTATGCTTCATTTTCTTTCCAGATAAAATCTGTCGCTGCTATAATAAAAATCGTAACCGTCATTGAATGTCATTGACAAAGGTTGCTAGAAAATTTATCTGGGACTAAGGCAGCAAAAAAGAAGAACCAGAGAGGGCAAAAGTCCTCTAGTAATATCTGGAGCATGAGGCGGAGGAGGAAGAAAGGAGATTGGATAGTAAGGCATTAGACGTCATTGTGGTGGGTGTGTTACTTTGCAATATTTCTCAATAAATATTGTGAGGGAGAATTTCCTCAGACATATGTTATGATGACTAGGGCAGAGTTTTCCCTGGCCGGGGCAGATGACCAGAAAAAACTCCTGGCTCTATGACCCTTCACCTAACGTTACTCTGCTGTTCTCTAATTTTAACTCATTCCAGCACTAATTTCTGAATGTCTTGGCTATTTTTCACCATGTCCCCCCCCCTTAATGACAACTGACAGGGGTGTGAACATACAGGATTCCAACCTGCCAGACTTGTCTCTATATCAAAGCAAACTGGTTCAGAGTGAATGTGACAATGACATCATTATTTTAAAGACTATTTATTTGTTGTGACTGGGGTATCTGACACATTAACTACATGTTGACATAAATAGCTAACTAATTATCAACTTAGCTAGCTAACTGTAAACAAAGGCGATTGTCATGGCTGACACAGCTAACCCAATACTAGCTAGCTAACTACCTTTACTTGATGCGTCAGGCTAATAACAGTCTAGATGTGCTCGATACTTATGATTATTTTACGTAATCCTTGTCTGCTTCACTTCCGATCTCAACCGCCCGACAGTGCCCGGTTGTCCCACTCCCTCACCCATCTCACCTGCCTCACCGACGGGCTGAACTCGAACTCCCCTGCCTCTTTCAGATCCAGCCAGATCATTGGCATACGGGGGACCGCCTCCATCGCGGCCAGCGACTGAACCGAGCCTGAGTTAAAGTGACTTCTATTTAAATTTCACTTCAGCAGTTTTGAATTCAGTGGATTTCTAACTATATTGTTTCTTATAATACCCAAACTGTGTCACGTCTCCATTTACACTTCAACAGGAAACGATGGATGATAAGGGACGTGACGCCAGAAGGAATGTTCCAGTGCGCAAATGTTTATGGGAAATGTATTTCACTATATTAAATCAGACTAGTTGTTTCACCAGAGGCTTGAATTTGAAACATCTAGCTATATTCAGTATCTTTGGTTAGCCAATAACTACATGACATACTAGTATATATTATGTAAAGTGATACTAATGTCTCTTATCATCATGTTTGAGCGTGGGAACATTTGTAGAACATTTTTGCTGCACACTACATACTATTACCACGTCCGGTGTGCCTGGCCGCCATATTTGATTCTGCAAAAACTATAAATATTATGTTTGTTTAGCTGTCTAGAAGTTACGAAAGTGTAATAAACACACATTCGGCGGCAGAAATTAGAAGAGTTGCACTTTTAGCGAACGACTAGCTAAGGTAAGCAACACTTGAAACCCTAATCCATAGTTAGCTGTAGCTAAATATCAACAAACCGTGTAAAAAAAAAAAAAGAAGCTCTGCAAACTTAGCTAGCTATCTAACGTTAAGCTAACGAGCTAGCTACTTGTAAAACTAAGTCATTGACATTGTTAGCTGTTTATCTAGCTAGCTATCCTGCAATGTAGCTAAATACCCAAAAACGCAAACGCGAAATACTATTAAGATGTTATTGATTATGTGTCGGGGATATGCTTTTTTTGAAGTCTTGTGAAAATCAAAGCCATCTTCAGTTCTGAATGCTAGTAACAACCTAGCAATAATAGTGCGGATGTGGAAGTAGCCAGATTTGGTGCCCACTTTGCCATCCGTAGTTTCATATTCGACTTCCACCGGAACATACCACCAACCAAGTATCAAAGCTTATATTGTTGATTGTTACATTATTATATGTATTACTAGCTAACGAGAAAAGTTCAAGCCCAGCTAGTTGAACTGTGCGATAATTCAGTCAGTGTTTCTTCAGCTAGCCTGTGACTTGACACTGTATTTTAGCAAAATAAATAATTTCACTTTTGCCAAGTTGGTTCTTATTGCTGCCACAATTTCACATGGGTTCTGACTACGATTGCTTCAAATTTACACAAACGGAATATTTCCTAGTACTGCAATTTTTCCTTCAATACAACCATCATTAAAACACATTGATGCAACATGTTTCGCAGAGCAAAAACAATTCTATTTTGGCAGCAAAAACCTTTCTCTAGAGACTTTTTAGCAGTGCCTGGCTTATATTCACTCAAGGGGTTTGTCTTATTGTTTTGACACTCTTACGCAAAAGCACTCTTTCTGTCTCCCAGTAGATGTCACTGGTGGACCTGGGGAAGCGGCTGCTGGAGGCTGCACGGGCAGGGCTGGATGATGATGTCAGGACCCTCATGGTCAATGGAGCTCCCTTCACCACTGATTGGGTAAGGGTCTCACTGTAGGGATACTCACATCTACACAATTTATGATTTTACACCGCATGTAGCCTAACACAGAGATATTGTTCCTCAGATCTCTTGCGGTACATCACAAATCTACCTATGTTGCAGTGCTGGCTTCTTTCACACAATCCAGACACAGTGTTGTAAGGACTGGGTCCTCATAAACCAAATCGTGTCTTCTAGCTGGGGACTTCCCCGCTCCATCTAGCTGCTCAGTACGGACACCACTCCACGGCTGAGGTGCTTCTCCGAGCAGGCGTTAGCAGGGATGCCCGGACCAAAGTGGACAGGACCCCACTCCACATGGCGGCCACGGAGGGCCACTCCAATATAGTGGAGCTGCTAGTCAGTGTAAGGGCAGTAAGGACAGTATTCAGCTGTTTATAAGAAAAACATAACAGTTCTAAATTCATTAAAGTGACTGACAAACAAATTTTATTTTTTAAATGTTGAATGTTCACCACCCACATTTTGGAATCTAGGCTACCCGTCTCATCTTCCTATCTCTTTCCCACTACTGGGGGGGGGGGCGTGTGCTGTGCTCTCTAGCAGAGCGGAGCGGACATCAACGCTAAGGACATGCTGAAGATGACAGCCCTGCATTGGGCGGCCCAGCACGGTCACAGAGAGGTGGCAGAGCTGCTGCTCAAATATGGAGCAGACGTTCACTCCCTCAGCAAGTTTGACAAGACGCCCTTTGACATCGCCATGGACACCAGCAACACTGAGCTCATGATACTGTTACAGGTGAAGGCATTGTTGTTTTTATATGGCTCTGATGTTCATTTGTTTTCACAAAAATGCCCTTATGTCTGTTTAAGAAGGGAAGTGAACACAGATTATTTATTTTTTATCTAAACACATGCAAGTATGTGCTCTTATCACTGGTTTATGTAACACGTGTTGAGGCCCTGAAGGTTAAACTGTTGCCCAGTATGTGGGAGGAACTGTATCTGTTCTTTTGTTAGATAACATCTTCAAGGTGTGTTTTGTGTATGTACACAGGATGGCATGCAGAACCAAGTGAACATGAACCCAGAGCCCCAGTTCATCATCTCCTCTGCTGGGGTCGTGAACCTCTCTGACCTCGTCAACACCACCGCCAAGTCAGGTATGGGTAACTGGAGCACAGGTTACAGTAAGTTAGGTACAAATTAACTAGAGGTATATCAAATATAACTCACTGACATTTATCATTTATATAAATGGGGAAACCTTAGTTACCACCTGACCTCACCCAAGACACTTCTAAATGGGATGACTTGATTGAGGTTTTTCATTGTCTTATTATTCCAGGAGAATCTGTCTCTACCACCTCAGTCCTGGCAACACTGGCAGCCCTGGCAGAAGCCTCAGGTCCCATGGGTAAAAATGCAGGTAAGTGATGTCTATGCATAACCATGAGGATAACACTACAAATTACTCTGATCTACTCATGTTACAATTAATAGTACTTTGATCTATATCATATTCTATAAAATGATAATTCTCTGTGCGTTAGGGCTAACTCAGATCTGTATTATAGTTCTTAGACTGCAATGGTAAGTAACTCTATCTTTCCCACAGGCAAATCTGAGGATGCAATCGCTGCAGATTCTGTGGACTCGGCCATTCAGCATGTAGTGGGCGATGGAGGTCAGAGGGTCATCACCATAGTGACGGACCAACACGGAAACCTGCAGCCAGCGGGACTTGGGCAGCAGTTCTTTGTCACTATGCAGGGGCAGCAAAGTAAGTAGGAAACCACATCTATTTATACACTCAGTGGCCAGTTTATTAGGCATACCACCCGTTCACGAAAATGGTTCGCTCCTACAAACAGTAAGTCAGGTCGTTGTAACTTGCTATGAAAAGCAGGTAGACAGGCATCGGGGCATTCAGTTACTGTTAGAATGGGGGGGGGGACTCAGTTACTGTTAGATTGACTGTTAGAATGGGCAAAACGTTAGCCAGGCTCACCAGTTCCAGTATTTCAGAAATGGCTTTTCCTGGGCTTTTCACGCATGACAGTATCTAGGGTTTACAGAGAATAGTGCAACAAACAAAAAACATTCAGTTAGCTGCAGTCCTGTGGGAAAAAACTTGTTGATGAGAGGTCGAAGGAGAATGGCAAGAATCGTGCAAGCTAACAGGCAGGCCTCAAACAGGCAAATAACGTAGCAGAACGGTTTCTCGGAATGCACAACTTGTCGATCCTTGTCTCGGATGGGCTATTGCAGCAGACGACCACACCGGGTTCCACTCCTATCAGCTTAAAAACAAGAAAAAGCTTATTGATAGGTCCCTTGATACCAATTGAGCAACATTTGAACGCCACGACTTGTAGAATCCATGCCCTGAAGAATTCAGACTGTTCTGGAGGCAAAGGGGTGTCGACCCGGTACTAGATAGGTGTACCTAATCAACTGGCCACTGAGTGTAGGTTTATTTAGTTTACATTGTGCTCATGTCAGCCTTTTTCAAGACATTACAATGAATGCATTCATGAGTTTGTGTTTTGTTTCTGTAGTGGTGGCAGTCCCGGCTGGTCAGATCACAGAGGAGGTGGTGGAACAGGAGCCTTACCCCTCTCCTGCACGCAAGAGGAGAATAGAGCCTGCAGCCATCCTAACCAGACCCAAAGACAAGGTCAGCAAAGGTCCCCATATTTGTGGCTTGGCATAATATTCTGAAATGGTTTCTTTCCTCTTACTGTGTGTGTCCATTGTTCTCAGAAAGCGAAGTCAGGGGACAGCAGTCGGGAGCAGCTCCAGAAGCAGCTGCAGGAGGCCAATCGGAAGGCCCAGGAGTACCGCACACAGCTCCTACAGAAGGAGCAGGAGGCTGAGCAGTACCGCCTCCGACTAGAGGAGGCCATAGAGCAACAACAGAGCAACAATACCAGTAGCATTGCTGGTTCTACCAGCACAGGTGTCCAGGAGGTAGAAGAGGAGGTGGTCCAAATGGAAAAACAACGCGAGACAGAGGAGATAGTTGTAGAGGAGGACAAAGTGGAAGGGGAGGAGGACGTCCCATTTCCGGAAGACACCATTCTGGTTAAAGTGGAGGAGGAGCTGGATTCAGGGGAGGGAGAACAGATAACAGTGGATGATACCGAGGAAACGGAGAAGGCTTCAACTAAGGTCACAACGACCCCCAAACGGGGGAGAGGGAGGGGACGAGGACGTGGAAGGAGGCGGTAGTCAAGCGTCCCTCTGTTCTCTTGGTTTTCTCTCATGATATGTCTTGTTTAATGGTTTTATATTAATATTAACGGTTATTACTTGTTTGCGGTTTTAGAACGATAACGTTGTACTTGTATTTGTAACTAGGTTTTGAGAGAATTTTATTTACTTGCAATACTTTTGATGAAGAAGCCATTGGCGAGCACTTGTAAGCTAACGCTGAGCCCTACGGGAGGAGTTAAGGATGCGGATGGCTCCACAGTGTACAAACATTTCTGTGAATTTAGAGAAAGTAAGAAAAAGGTATGTTTGCATAGGAGTGTAAATACTGCAATGTGGGTTTGATTGCACTGTGCATTCATTCTCCTAAGAATAAGGTTTGCAACGCATTCTAAATAGGATATTCAATTCACAACATTTCCTGTTCATGTCTTCAGCGTCATGTTTAAAATAGAATCAAGTTAGCTCAAGTGTATAGTGCTAACTGAGAAAATGGATCTGATTCTTCAGAAAATGTTCTCCAAGGCTGGCTAAGTTCTAGTTATTTGCGTACCTGTGTGTGTGGGTGAGGTCGAGGTGTGGGATATCGGTGTTTCTTTGCTAGATGGCCAGCTTTCTTAAATCTGTCTTGAATATCCTATTCTAGTACTATTTTAGCCGCACACCAGTCAGACACTAAGATTCTGTAGGTTTTCATTTTTTGTTCCAAGTAGTGTTAGATTTTAATGTGTAAGTTACTGTTATTCTTAAGCTCTTATTTTTGTTCCTTTTGTAATTTTAAAGCATTACACTCTGTATAGACCAGCATCTGTCAATAGACATTGATCTGTCATCGCACTCCAGTTTAAACTAATACTCTCAGAAAAATATTGTTTACATATGCTCTCTTTATATGGCTGGTTAGTTTGACACTAAGTGTTTCTTTATGAACATTATAAAAGCACAATCAGGGGTTATCTTCCAGTTGGTTAGGAGAAACAAAATTCAAATTTTGCTACAAAATAATGTTAGTGAGAAAATATGGGAAATTGTGGAATACCCCTTTCTTAAATGTATTTTTAGAATTCAATAAATAAGCAGTTATTGTTATTCTGTCCATGCATGCTACTTGTCCTTTTGATTTATTTATTATATGACTATTGCTCATCGACAAACTGCATCTACATACACTGAGTGTACAAATCATTAGGAACACTTGCTCTGTCCATGACAGACTGACCAGGTGAACCCAGGTGAAAGGTATGATCCCTTATTGATGTCACTTGTTAAATCCACTTCAATCAGTGTAGATGAAGGGGAGGAAACAGGTTAAATAATGATTTTTATGCCTTGAGACATGGATTGTGTATGTGTCCCATTCAGAGGGTGAATGGTCAAGACAAAAGATTTAAGTGCCTTTGAACGGGGTATGGTAGTAGGTTTCCCGTGTGTATCAAGAATGGTCCACCACCCAAAGGACATCCAGCCAACTTGACACAACTGTAGGAAACATTGGGGTCAACTTGGGCAAGCATCCCTGTGGAATGCTTTAGACAGCTTGTAGAGTCCATGCCCCGATGGGGGGGTGCAACTCAGTATTAGGAAGGTGTTCCTAATGTTTTGTACACTGTGTATACCTGCAGGCATATACAATCGTATGTGTTTTGAATTAGTCCTGACTGACTAGTTTTAATGATTTTTTTGGGGTTGCATAAGGTTCACCACACAGCTTCTGTAAGTAATTGGCACAATGGGGCATTTATTTTTTTGTCTCGTTGAGCCTGAGAGGTTTATTTTAATTTCATATTTTCTCTGGAGGACTGCTTAATAAGCTCGTCCAATCTCACCTCTATTTATAGCATTCATTTCACAATGATGTCCCTGGTGACCAATCAGGAAAATGTCAAGCAATTTTTTTCAGTGCTTAGCTATACATGTACAGCGTCTATTCTGTTCTTTTATACAGCTGTGATGGTTTCAGCAATGTACCATAGTACATCAGTCTCTCTATATGGTCAAGGTATGAGCTGTGCACCATGTTTCAACCCAAGAAGCTTAGAAGAAAGAAGTAGTCCAAAGTCCAAGATAAATGTTGTACCCCAACGGAGGAATCATTCCCCTGCACTGCAAAATTGATTGTGCAATTCCAATAACCTCTTTAAGTCCTACTCATGGCCATTCCCACTCACAGGGGAACATTCCCAAGAAAACTGTTTACGGACCATTAAATAAACTTGCATAGATTACAGCAGAAAAACTAAAACAGCCCCTTTGGGAATAAAATATAGTCTGTACGTACAGTATATGTAAGGTGGCTGAGTGTGTGTAGTAGACCTTAAAGAGCCACTAAACACACAGATTGGTATGTATGGGGAGGGGGAAGCTGAAAATGTAACATAATTTTCACAATTTCATAATATTATTCCAATCTTATAGTGTGGAAATATACAGTGGGGTTTGAAATTGTTTACACCCTTGATAAAGATGAGCAAAAATGAATGTATAAAATAAATAATTCAAATACTGAGGTATATTGAATGCCAAAAAAGCGGGGGGAAATTATATTATTTTATACTAATACAATTGCTCAGAGAAAGAGATTGTGTTTAACAAGTAATCTTTTTTTTCTCAAAAAGGTAGGGGTCAAAATTATTGACACCCGTTTTCAATACCTCACCTTGCAAGGATAACGGCACTGAGCCTTTACATTTTTTTTCGAGGACACATTGGGAGGGATCTTAGACCATTCCTCCATACAGAATCCTTCCAGATCATTGATATCCTTCGTCTATGCTTATTGACTGCCCTCTTCAATTCGATTCACAGGTTATCATTGGGTTTCAAGTCCGGAGACAGATGGCCATTGCAAAATTTGGTCGCGCACACCAGTGGTGGGTTTGGTGTCGAAATGAGAATGCATGAGCAGAAAATAATTCCATACTACTGTAAAATATGGTGGTGGATCTTTGATGTTATGAGGCTATTATGCTACCACTGGTTCTGGGGCCCTTGTCAAGTTCGATGGCATCATGAACTTTACCCAGTACCAGGATATTTTAGCCAAAAACCTGGTTGCCTCAGCCTGGAGGCTGAAACCTTGCAGCAAGTGAATCTTCCAGCAAGACAATAACCCCAAGCACACATCAAAATCCACAAAGAATTGATAATTGGCCCCAAAATAAACATTTTGCAATGGCCATTTTAGTCTCCGGACTTGTGGTTTGAAATGTAGACGGCAGTCCATAAGTGCAGACTAAGGATATCAAGGATCTGGAAGTTTCAATTCTAAACCCAACAATGCAATAATCAATAACAATGTAATACTAGGAGAGAAAAAAACACATGAGAAATAAGAAGAATTATGAAGAACACAATAAGTAAGTAATTAAGCATACTTGCATTCAGAAAATATTCAGACCCCTTGACTTTTTCCACATTTTGTTACGTTATGTGTGTAGATTGATGAGGGGGAAAAAACAATTGAATACATTTTTGAATAAGGCTGTAACGTAACAAAATATGGAAAAAGTCAAGGGGTCTGAATACTTTCCAAATGTACTGTACACGGTCAGTTCCAATACCATATGTACAATGTGCAGGGATACTGTAGTGATGGAGGTGGATATGTATAGGGGTTAGGTGACTAGGCAACAGGATATAATATCAACAGAGTAGCATCAGCTTGTATGTGAGTGGGTGTGTACGTGTGTGTAGGGCCTGTGAGTGTACATAGAAGCAATGCAAAAATAAAAAATATAATTAACATTCAAGATTAACTCAGATACTCAGTGTTGCTATTTTGTTAGCTATTTATCAGTCTTATTGCTTGGGGATAGAAGCCGTTCAAGAGCCTGTTGGTGCCAAACTTGAAGCACCGGTACCGCTTGCCATGCGGAAGCAGAGAGAATAGTCTATGGCTTGGGTGGTTGGAGTCTTTAACAATTTTCCAGGCCTTCCTACCACACCGCCTAATATACTGTAGATGTCCTGGATGGCAGGGAGCTCGGCCCCAGTGATGTACTGGGCTGTCCGCACCACCCTCTGTAGCGCCATGCGATCGAGGGCGGTGCTATTGCCATACCAGGCTGTGAGGCAGCTAGTCAAAATGCTCTCAGTGGTACAGCTGTAGAACTTTTGGAGGATTTGAGGGCCCATGCCTAACTTTTTTCAACCTCTTGAGGGGGTAAGAGGCGGTGTCGCGCCTTCTTCACGACTGTTTTTGGACCATTTTAAGTCTTTACTGATCTGCTCCACTGCAGCCCCGTCAAAGGATTCTGTATGGAGGAATGGTCAAGATCCCTCCCAATGTGTTCTCCAACTCATAAAACATTTTAGAAAAAGGCTCAGTGTCGTTATCCTCGCAAGGAGAGGTATCGAAAAGTATTTGAAATAGGGGTGTGAATAATTTTGACCCCTACCCTTTTGAGAAGAAAATATATGACTTCTTAACAGTGCTTGACTTGGATTGAAATTGGTTCCGGTAGTCATTTTGGGTGACGGTACAGTTTATATTTAGGTGCAGGAGTGCCACAATACTTTTGAGCTAATATTCTATAAGAGGAACAGGAACATTTGAGGTGCAGATACTAAGCTCCAGTGAGCTCCCACCCAAGTTAAGCACTACTTGTTAAACAAAATATTTTCTCTGAGCAATTGTATTAGTATTCAATAATATCCTTCCCCCAAAAATGTAGCATACAATATAACTATAACTATTTGAATGATTTATTTTATACATTCATTTTTGCTAATCTTTATCAAGTGTGTCAATAATTTCAGACCCCACCCTATATAAAACACAGGCAAGTCAAGTTTTTGACTGCACTGTGCCTTTAAAATACTCATGTAATTAATGGGTGCATTTCCTTTACAAGAGTCATTATCAGTTATTGATAATTGATAGTTATTGATCCCCACAGGTTTATGTCCTTACCATGAGCAGAGAACTCCAAATTACTGTAGTAGAGTATGTGGATATGGAAATGAATGCCTGCTTCTAACAGGAAGACACACAAAGGCTTTGTATTTCATGTTCCAATGTTAGTGTATGTGTATCTTTAATAAACAGACAAAGAGAAGTGTTGAAAATATCAAAAATATATTTGGAAAACATTTAAGGTAGATAATATGAATTACTGAAGACCTCTACGGCTTTTTTGAAAGATATGTAACAGCATTGTATGAAATGGCATAATAACAATTGCTTATTGCTTTACACAAGCGTTTTAATATTTCACAAAATGATTGTACATAAATAATTTGAGATGTAATATTAAATAGGTTCCCCATCCCTGTCTGTCTATGCGATAATTATATATATCAAGGCACACCATTTGTGTGTCACAGTGAATTGTTATTCTGCGTGGTATTGGATCCGTCTCGCTCGAAAGAGCAGCCCTTGCCTGCGGCTGGAGCAATAGCAGGTGTGTCTAGTGGCCTGATGAGAGCCAGACAAAGTGCCTGGGTTCACACAAATGATACAGACGGCTGCGAGCCACCCCTGCCACAAGCTGAGAATGTGTTAAAGAGAAAGTGTTAATGTTTTTACCCATATCATGAGCTTGGAAACGGCATAATTAAAAAATAATAATTAGGGTTTTTTCCCTTAACTTTTTGTCTGATGTTTGACGTATTAAAACAAAAAACAAAAAAGGTAATGCATCGTAATTACTTTTATTATGAAAGGAAAGAGGCTCAAGGCAAGCATAATACACGTTCAAAAGAAGGCTCAAACATTGACAGTGAATACTGTACTGTACCAACTAAATAACAGCAGAATCAACATGCGTAAAGCACTCAACATGCTTGGAGGGGATATTTTGCAAAAACATGCAAAGACACTTGTGCACAGAACGGTACCACTAAACTGATACATTGTGATAGGAAAAGACCACAGTTCATCACAAGAACATCACATGTCAAAGTGTGAAAGCATACTCATTTGGTAGGTGTATGGCATCTGCTTGAAGTGCATAACATATTTTTCTGTCAGCTATTGACTATCTGTAAACATGCTACTCTATAAGGCGTACAGTTAAGGAGATGCCCAAATAAAGAGACACAGATATTGTCCATAAAGGGATAGTCCAAGGTGTGATAATCTGTTCAGATGTAGCACACTGCTAACATGCCATCTGTGGGCAGTGATATGCTTTATTTTATTTCAGATATGAAAATGATATTACATAGAACTATAGCAAGATGCTATCTACAACAGAACTACTGGTATGAATCTCTTCGACTCATTTCCCTAAAATGCTCATCTAGATGTTCATAATTAGGCACAAGTTACGGCACAGTAAACATTTCAATTAACCTCATTTGGTCATTCAGATTTATGACTCTGCATCCTTTCCATAAAAAGTGACAAAGTTGTCTATTTGTCATTTTTTTGATTGCAGACATTGAATAGTTAACATTTATCCCATTGCTGACATCAAACATCTAAGGCCCATTGAAGCCACCCAAAAAACAATGAAGTCTCTTTAAAGGATTCTTTGAAACATTGTCTCTTTCCATGATGGCAAGAAATAACTTGGGTGACGAGGAAATGGATCTGGATATCAATGGTATGTTATAGGCTGGCTGATGTTAAAGGAAATATCTGTCTTCCAATTTCAAAAAGTATTAACCAGCTCAATGAGGGTGAGGGTCTTTGTGAGTGCACAAGGCGCTGGTTGGCATAAATGTAACTACATTTGTTTTTTCTGTGTAAGTGTATTTTTGTTTGAGCAATGCTTGATTGATTGTTTGTGCATTTTTGTACCTTGGCCAAAGTGGACAATTGAAGTAAAAAATTCCACAGGATACACTGTGTATACACTGAGGACCTTGCCACAAACAAGCAACTTTATAGCTTCAAACAGCATTTAAATGTTTTTCTTGTTCTTTTTTTCTTTCTTTTTTTTTCTTGTTCTTACATGGAGTTTTATTCCTTTACTACTACAAGTACACAATTGAAATGTAGGCCTATTTGCAGGAGGAACTGTTGCATAGAGCACCTGTAGCCCTTTCCTGCAGTCGAATGACCAAAAGTGGTCTCATGGGTGGAATGTTATTCATATTTCTCATAATTAATAAACATCCAGTGTTGCTATGTCAAACGGTTGTGTTATATTTCAGTACTCTGTGATGTCTATAAAATGTAATAATGAGATGCAAACTCAAAATTGAATGAATTTCAACTCTATATCTGACATGGTAAAGCTGTCTTATTTTTATAAACCCATAACCATGTGTGTGAGGTGTTCACTTTTTTTTCTAAGTAGATTTGTTTAAGACTGCCAAGAAAGGTTAAGGGGATGGGATAGCGAAATGATGCAATAGTTGTGGCAACAAGGTAGCCTGGAGAGTGTCTTCAGGAGATAGATTTGATAGGTGTTACAGCAGGTACCTTAGGTGATGCCTATAGTGTTAGACCATTTGGTAGAAGATGTTCCTTATAAGTGATTCCATACGAAAACAGAACAAACAAAATACGATGATTTGGGGATTTTTGCAACATTTCATCCATAGAATGGTCCTTTGGAGGAAGGACTGTTAACATATATTTGACAGTTGTATCTAAAAGCATAATTGAGAAATACTGAATCAAATTTGCCATATTATGGCATTTTTGCCATACCCAGGCCTCCTTTAAGACTCCATAATGTTTCATCTGTAAATGCTAAAAAGCAAAAATTGGTGTCATATGAAACTTTAATGCTTGCTCTGTAATATGAGTAGTATTATGATTTCAATAACATTTTTGTACATTCATTTATGAATATTGAAAATTATAAACATTAATATTGAAAAAAATATGTATTTGGCAAATGTTTCAATATATTGTTGAACATAATATACTCTAGGGGCATATCAAAGTTCCAGAGTGGGATCTCTGCTAGTTTAATTTTATGGCCCATTTTATATAGAGAAATTGGCACAGCAGGCAATGTAACCAATCACAGCCCTCCTTTTACTTGCATCATTGCACCTCATGCAAATCACCAGCAGAGGCCGACCATTTTGAATCCATTTTGGTAATGTTAACAAACTGGATCATAACTCTAAAAGTAGCATAGATCCCACTCTGGAACTTTGATATGCCCGTAGAGCAGGGGTGTCAAACTCATTCCATGGAGGGCCGAGTGTCTGCGGGTTTTTGTTTTTTCCTTTTAATTAAGGGAGTTCCTTATGTGGGAGGGCCGTAGAGTATTATGTTCAACAATATAAAAAAAAATATATATAAAATATATACATCAATATTCATGTTTCTATTTTTCAACATTCATATAAAAATTGAAATGAAAATGCTACTCATATTACAGAGCAAGTGGTAACACTTCATATTACACCAATTTTCATCTTTGCAGCCCATACAGATTAAACATTATGGTGTATTTAAGGAGGCCTGAGTAAGGCCAAAATGTAATAAATATGACAACTTTGATAAATTATTTCTCAATTATGCTTTTAGATACAAATGTCAAATATATGTCAACAAGCATTCTTCCAAAGGACCATTCTATGGATTCAATCTTTTTTTTTTAAATCAGCAAAATTATGGCCTTTTTCCCCCCTGGTTTCGTATGGAATCACTCGTATGTGTTGTCATTCGGGTAATAAGGGTTGGCTATTACCGCTCATGACTGCAGTAATTGGTGAAGGAATTGATATAACATGTTACAATAGAGCAGACAAAGGCCTTAGGTGATGCATGCTCGAAGGCTGCATCTAATACAAAGGGGTCCCTGGTGGTTTGGCACCGGCAGTCATACAGCATGTGGTCCTTAAGCAAAATGGATAAACAAAGTTGCTCCTCGAGCATTGCAATAGTTGACAGTGCTTCAACTGAAATACAGTGTCGAGGGAGCTCCTTAGGTCCTCCTTAGACAATGCGGTAGTCAAACGTGTCCTTCTCTGTGTGGTCTGTCCAGTTGGAGGAGGGCATGCTGCGGTATGGGTCCAGCAGGATGCGGAAGCAGCGCACGATGAGCAAGGCCAGGGCGATGAAGAGGAGGAGAACAAAGACAAAGGCAGCCTTCCCCTCAGCCATCCTGGACCCCTCATCCATCTCGTCACTGCTCCTCCTGCCTTCCTCAGACAATCACTTACAGATGTGGGAAGATACTGGAGCACTGGTGGCACCTGTAGTGAAAGCTAAACCAATCAAATATGAGTAAATGCATTGTATATAATCAGTGGCGAGCCGTCATTCAGGGCAGGTGGGGTTTGCCTGTTTTGCATGTTATTTTGGCATTAATAAGTGTCACATATCAGTTTGCTAACATTGTAAAATATATATATATTGAGTTAATAAAGCTGCATACAAACATGGCCTCTTTTTTGTTTTCTTGAGTAAGGCAGCTCCAAAATGCAGGTGTTTCAGCCTAGCTTAGTGCTTTCTGTGGTGGTGGGGAAAGCCAGCAGAAAATACGGAGTGTTGCGCCATGATTGGCTCAGTGTTCTGTCACTCATGGGGACACTACCTCACCGCCAAGTCTAAGGGTAGACATTGGAAATTCTAGCCCCTTGGGTGCTGCCATAGAGTTGAAGTGCCCATCCAAGAAGGCTCAAGGTCATTGGCCACAGATAAAATGATGTCAAATCATGTTATACAGTAGCTTTGATTGGACTGATCATGTCAACATCATACTTTAAAAATCTTCGCTAGCAGTCATCATCATGAATGGGCCAGCAGGTAGCCTAGTGGTTAGAGCGTTGAACTAGTAACTGAAAGGATGCAAGATCGAATCCCCGAGCTGACAAGGTAAAAATATGTCGTTCTGCCCCTGAACAAGGCAGTTAACCCACTGTTCCTAGGCTGTCATTGAAAATAAGAATTTGTTCATAACTGACTTGCCTAGTAAAATAAATAAATTAATCAAGTTGACACTCTTCTGGCAAATCCATTTTAATCCTTGTCATATGAAGAGAAATAATGAAGAAAAATTATAGATAAACGTATCGGTGCTCATCGGCCAATGGACATAAACATTACACAACAAGTTGGACATCGCAAATTCAACAATGAGTGGTTTGGAAGGAATCAGTAGCTAACTGCAAGCATTGCAAAGCAATCATTAGCCTGCTATTGAGTGGTGTGGCTGTGGCTGTGTGGTTCCAAGTCTAAGATTAAGGGTCTCTTTTCCTAGTTTAAAATGATAAACATTCAACATTGGCCATGCTGTCAATGAAGCAAGATTTGTGCCGGCGTCAAAAAAACTGTTAACTCGGAACTGCAAAATCTGACTTTAGTGAGTTCAAGACAACTGGGAACTCGGGAAAACGAGTTACGACTGGGAAAATAAGTTTGGAACTTTCAACCAACTCGGAATTGTAAATCCGGAACTCGGGCCTCTTTCTAGAGCTACGACCTGAAGATCACTTACATCATCATGATTCAAACTTTTTTTTCCCGTTTCCATTTGTCTTGAAAGCATCCTAAATACAGAGAATGCCAGACTTTTATGACAAAGTTTGATGACAAAATTTGCCCACGAAGGACCTCCATGTTCCTGTTCAAGTGAGCACAGCACGACAAAGTGAGTCAAAAATGTCTTGTATGCTGCTGCATAAATGATTTAATATGCCAGGGAGATAAAGTAACAAAGTAATAAACTAAGTGTATGTTGTGTAGTAAGCTGTTAGTAGCCCATGTGCCTCACCCTAATAATTTGGTCTATTTTCACCTCTTAATTTTGCCTACTGTTCTGACTTGGTAATAGTCTTTAACTTTTTTTTGACAAATGTAATCATTGAATATTGTAAGAGCTTTCATTGTCTGCTTATATGCCCCCTTCATTTATCCTACGGTTCTGACTTGGTGTACAGGGAGAACACTGTAAGAACAGCCCATGTTCTGAATTCGGTCGCTGTACATTTCAAAAGTGCTGAACAAATAGTTATATCGACTACGTCCGTCCTAGCTCGCTCATTAATGTCTTAATCGAAATTACGGATTGCCTCTAATCCGCTTGTCGACCCCCTTATGCCATAGATTGTACATCTCAATTGTCAGTAGAAACCACATTTGTTTAAGCAAATCAGCCATATCAGCCATGTTTTTTTAAAAGGCAGCAAATGAGGCTGAATGAACTGTTTCGCTGCCAGACAAGGCTCCGCTGATAGCCAGGTGTAGCAGTGGTATAGTGCAATTAATGTATATTTTAGTGTTGTGTAGTGGCTTTGCTGGCATGTATCCCACTTAGTTTTTTTCCCCACCAAGATTTACATGCTAAAATCGCCACAATGCTTTAAATAAAAATGTATTTTAGATTCTTTCTTGGTCTGCTAATGTAGAGGCTAGGCAAGAATAGTAAATACTTGCAAGGGTAAAAAGTATTCTAACTACTGGCTTGCCTACATCAGAACACTGCAACACGGCCATGTAAAAGGACAAGCCAAGCGGGGGCAGCAAACACAATGCCAGCAGAGTGTGTGGTAACACTCTTAAACTGGAGCAGGGTGGCTCCCTATTGCTTTGAATGGTTCAGGCTCCAAGCAGCAGCATTGTGTAAGAGTGTTTTGCTCTCTTTCGACTGTGAGCTTTAAGAGGATCTTTTGGGTTGGATTTAGGCCTCGTGGTTCTGTAAGCGTTAAGCGTTGTCACAGAGATTGAGAACGTCACCTGGGAGGGGATGACAGGCAAAGCCGGTGGTGTTATGTGATGGCTTATGGTGAGGAGAAAGACGAAAGAGCCCTTTATTCTAGACATATCTCTGCCAGTGACTCACGGGAGAGAAGCTTTCAACCCTGCTTCTCTGTGATGGGCAGAGGATGAACATCCTGTAATCCATCACACTTAGGGCTCAAGAATGATAGTTCACCCTGCTGACTTATAGTGTTGCCAGAGGAAAGTGAAAGGTGATGTGGCAGTAGGCACAGCTGATGGAAAAGGAACCAAAATAAGTTTTTGTCCGTTTTACGGTAAAAAAATAAAAATCAGTCTGATATAAATCGATATTAGTTAATACAATATACTTGTTGATGAATGTAAGCTAATATCAATTTCTTACCACGACGAAATAAATAATTTAGACTACAAAAAAAGAGAACATGTTTAAGCAGTGCTTTTGATATAGGCTACCTCCTCCAGTTCTTTAATTCTGTCCCTTCAAGGTACTATATTGTTGAGCAATTAAGTCTAGCAACTGCATTTTACTCTGCTGATTGTTGTTAGGCAATATAAAATCAAGTCTCCTCGCATTTACTTGAGCTTTTTGCATTGTCATTGCATTATGGAAGCCTCAGATACACAAAGAATCAAGGAGGCAGTTGACACATTAAATAATATGATTGTTCATGCCTGTGTAGACATGGACAGAGTTGACTATAAAAGTGCCAAGAGGATGAGTTTTGTTTTAAATTATGATTTTATTCTACAGCTGACTTCTAGTGTCATTTTGTAGGGAGGGCTGTGAACAGCATTCATTAAATATGTTTTTATTAGTTAAACTGGAGAGAATAATACTTTTATAAGAGGGGTTCCATACGTTTTGTTACTGATTCTACAGTGTCGAGAATGGATATTGTAGGCTATATCTCATAACAAACACATACTTGCCTGGGATCTACTGACTTCTGAAATAATGTAACAGAATGGCACGTGTTGCGTGCGCATTGACAAACCACACCATTTTGATAATAGAAAACAGCTATTTTTAGAAAACAGGACACACCCTTAAATACATGTTTATTTTAAGATGTTTTTTAAGAGTTTATAGACTATTACAATAACAATCGATATCAGAAAATATTCCATCAGTGCGACATTGGGAAATTAAAAGGAAAATTCAAGGCATTCTCTAGCCTGTGCGCAGGTGCCAAAATGATAATACAGAAAAATAGGCAAGTTTGTCTCTTTAATGTCACTCAATGAGCAGCATGGCATTTAAATGCTAAAATAAATTACCAAAACATTACTCAAAATAATTTATGTATTAGGCCTACTTTAGACTAGTGAGAAGATGGCGTGACGCTTACCTGTTGTATCAGAAGAGCGCGGGAAATTCCGTCAGCGCGCGCACCAAGCAATACATTTATGAATAGCGTAATATTTTTCAGTATTTTGCGAGAAAAACAATAACAAGCATTTTATCTAAACATACCCATTTTCATTCTCTTTCTTTCAAGCTGTTAATATTTCTGCCTGCTCATCCACCCAGAGCTTTTGTCGTCCCCCTCACTCACTCCCACCAAAGAGATGTAGTAGGCTATCTCGTCGCCAATGGCAACCTGTTGCCATAGTAATCCATCCGTACAGGTGTAAGTGCACGAGAGAAAGCAAGGTGTGGTTCTGTCTGTGTGTTTCATGACATAGCAAATTTATACGCTTCTGTTTGAGACATACACGAATAACTGGTTCTTCCACAACCTCTTTGTTAGATAATTATTGTAGAATGTGCAGAATATCGCAATAAATAGAGATAACACATCGAAAAGACTAAATTCTGGCATTTGATTTAAAACATTTTTTTTCCCGCTGGAAGAAACATGTAGAGAAACCTTGCACAAAGATTAGTATTTTGGTTTTGACTCATATCCCATTCCCTGAGTCCCACCGATAGTCCAGGCTACCAAACTATTGCCTAATATCCGAATTATTTTTCATTAAAAAACAATGATGACCATGCAAGTCAGTTTCTTAATGGTCTGTGAGTAATAGGCTACAATAGACATACCTCAGTGGTAAAATGTGACTGAATTACTTGATTCATAAAATAAGCAGACCAATACTGTTTTGGGTCACAGAGAGTGGGTTATTTGACCTCAGTGTTCGATGAACATGATTTGCTCTGAGCCAGACATCAAGCAGTTAGTCTTCCACATTTAAGAATGACGGGTCAGACTGCTTGCAAAAACCTAATCCCCATTGTTGTTCACTAATCTGAAATTCACTGATGGGCCTGGCATACAAAGCACCACAGAGCTCTCTGGTGGGTATTTTATGCATTGCAGTTCAAAGCACACAATGGAGACACTCTGAATGTACAAAACAGGAACCTTTGCTCTTTACATGACATATACTGACCAGGTGAATCCAGGTGAAAGCTATGATCCCCGATTGATGTCAACTATTAAATCCACTTCAATCAGTGTAGAGGAAGGGGACAGGTCAAATAAGGATTTCTAAGCCTTGGGACAATTGAGACATGGATTGTGTATGTGTGCAATTCAGAGGGTGAATGGGCAAGACAAAAGATTGAAGTGCCTTTGAACGGGTTATGGTAGCAGGTGCCAGGCGCACCGGTTTGAGTGTGTCAAGAACTGCAACGCTGCAACAGTTTCCCTTGTGTATCAAGAATGGTCCACCGCCCAAAGGACATCCAGCCAACTTGACACAACTGTGGGAAACAGCCTCAATTCATGCCCCGATGAACTGAGGCTGTTCTGACTGCAAAAGGGGGTGCAACTCAATATTAGGAAGGCGTTCCTCATGTTTTGTACACTCAGTATATAAGAATATACTGTATAACCTGGTATTGAGCCTCAGGCGTTTAGTTACCAGACAGCGATGGGGCTATACCAGTGCTGCCATTGACTCAAAGGGAAGCTGAATCTAAATAAATCTACACCCTCACTGCATGCAAGCTATTATTATGCAAAAACAATACACGTATAGGCAAACAATAGTTTTTTATGTTTAAGTAAGAATCAAAGATGTACTCAATTGTTGATCCCTATGGAAGTTCCACTGTTAACACTTTGGGGATTTGTAGCCTCTGACTGTTTTTTGCTTTCTTTCCAATAGAGAACTGAAACACAGTCTTTGATTACCTAACCCTCCAATTAGTAGACATTCTCACTTCATGTTCTTTTCTGGAAATGAATTGAAATGAACACCGTTCATATCAAACACCATTTGCATAGTTCGTTCAAGAAGCTATATACTCAAGAAGCTGGGTACATTTGACCATAACACTTTAGTTCACACGCCAAAAACAAACCCATATGAATTTACATTTGAAAGAGGAGCATAAAAAATATATTTTACCCAGGGGGAAGGTGGTTGCAGAACAGATGAAACATTTTCAAACATGCACTCAGGCCATCCCTTGATAGATGCTTTTCATGTTGGCTACATAGCTTACAGAGCTTTAAGGTCAAATTTCTACTGAGAAATGAGTGGGCACATGTGCACACACACCCTCTCATGTGAAACACACCTCCACCCCACACACACACACACACACACACACACACACACACACACACACACGCACACACACACACAAGGCTGCAGAGGGGAGGACGGCTCATCATTTCTGGAATCGAGTGAATGAAATGGTATCATGCACATGGAAACCATATTTTTGATGAGTTCAATAACATTCCATTTATTCCATTCCAGCCGTTACTATGAGCCCATCCTCCCCAATTACAGATTTGTTTAAATCCCTTTGGTGCAATTTTCACAAGTACGTGGTACATTTTTACAACTCTTAGTACAAAACTCAAAACAGGTCATCTATAAGGCAGTTGTTCAAAACTCTAAGCACAAGCCTAGATTTAATCAGATCAAGCGTTAACCGGCGATAGCCGACACCCGCACAGCTGATATTTTGGCTGTGTCATAGCTGATGTCTTGGATGTGTCATAGCTGATGTTTTGGATGTGTCATAGCTGATGTTTTGGATGTGTCATATCTGATGTTTTGGATGTGTCATAGCTGATGTTTTGGATGTGTCATAGCTGATGTTTTGGATGTGTCATAGCTGATGTTTTGGATGTGTCATAGCTGATGTTTTGGATGTGTCATAGCTGATGTTTTGGATGTGTCATAGCTGATGTTTTGGATGTGTCGGAGGTGTAACTGCATTGGAGCTGTCAAAATCTGTAAGCAACTGTTCTTGATCATTGTCACAAAGCCATAGGCCTAACCCTCGCGGCTGACATCTGATTGAACAACACACAAAATCATACAGTCACTTTTTCACCAAACTTAATCAGTGTTTCAGAAATACATGTTTCACATTGCAATACATGTTCATATAAAGTAATTGCCTTTTACAATGCAATGCTCACATTATTTTTGTTATATTACTTAATCCGAATGCTCTTTAATGATGATCACTTAAACGTTTGGTGAACCTATAGATTTGACATGTAAACTGGTTTGTCTACTACAAATTTTGAGAACATAATGAAAATGTATGTCTATAAAGTAGAAACATAAAAAGTATGATATATACTCCAATTAACTATTATAGGCTAAATGGTGACTTCAAAAAAGTTTATTGAAAAGATCAGAGATGTACTGTTCATAACAAATCCAATCAAATTAAAAGTTTATTGGTTGCGTACACAGATTAGCAGATGTTACAGCAAGTGCAGCAAAACGTTTGTGTTTCTAGCTCCTACAATGCATTAATACAATGTCAATGCGCAATACAGCACTGTATACCGTAATATAAGCCATTTACGTAGCAGAAACTTTCACCCAAAGTGACAACAGTCCACACATTTTGGTGTTTGACCCCAGTGGAAATCGAACCCACAGCTCAGGTGTTGCTAATGCCATGCTCTTATTTACATTACATTTAAGTCATTTAGCAGACGCTCTTATCCAGAGCGACTTACAAATTGGTGCATTCATCTTAAGATATCCAGTGGAACAGCCACAGGTTGTAAGCACAACCCCCACCTGTGGACGTCGGGCCCTCATACCACCCTCATGGAGTCTGTTTCTGACCGTTTGAGCAGACACATGCACATTTGTGGCGTGCTGGAGGTCATTTTGCGGTCATTTTGCAGGGCTCTGGCAGTGCTCCTCCTTGCACAAAGGCGGAGGTAGCGGTCCTGCTGCTGGGTTGTTGCCCTCCTACGGCCTCCTCCACGTCTCCTGATGTACTGGCCTGTCTCCTGGTAGCGCCTCCATGCTCTGGACACTACGCTGACAGACACAGCAAACCTTCTTGCCACAGCTCGCATTGATGTGCCATCCTGGATGAACTGCACTACCTGAGCCACTTGTGTGGGTTGTAGACTCCGTCTCATGCTACCACTAGAGTGAAAGCACCGCCAGCATTCAAAAGTGACCAAAACATCAGCCAGGAAGCATAGGAACTGAGAAGTGGTCTGTGGTCACCACCTGCAGAACCATTCCATTATTGGGGATGTCTTGCTAATTGCCTATAATTTCCACCTTTTATCTATTCCATTTGCACAACAGCATGTGCAATTTATTGTCAATCAGTGCTGCTTCCTAAGTGGACAGTTTGATTTCACAGAAGTGTGATTGACTTGGAGTTACATTGTGTTGTTTAAGTGTTCCCTTTATTTTTTTGAGCAGTGTATATATTTATTAAGTAAAGTAACTAGGTATAATATACAATGGTGTGTGTAATCAGTAATCAGTAGTGTAAGTGAGTGTTTTGCATGTATGAATGTGATAATGCAGGGTGTTGAAAGATGCTAAAGTAAACAACCAAAAAACCACCAAGAAACACAACAAAATCTATAAAGGTGTCTGCATGGAGAGAGTCTCCTCCATGAATGGAGAAGTGGTGTATTTATCCTGGGACACACTGGGCCCAGGTGTTTCCCATGTAGCTGACGACCCTCCCAACTTCGCCCACCGACATCCTAATAAGGAAACAAGAACAAAGAGGGAATACGGCAGACAGAGTGGGAGAGTCGTCACAGTAGTGTATTGAAAAACTGTCATTGTCACACCCTAGTCTGTTTTACCTATCTTTGTGATTGTCTCCACACCCCTCCAGGTGTCACCCATCTTCCCCATTATCCTGTGTATTTACACCTGTGTTCTCCGTTTGTCTGTTGCCAGTTTGTTTTGTTTCATCAAGCCTAACAGCGTTTTTCCCTCTGCTCCTGTCTCTCGATTGTTCCTGATTCCTAGGTTTCCCGGTGTTGACCATTCAGCCTGCCTGCCGTCCTGTACCTTTGCCCCACCTATCTGGATTACTGACCTCTGCCTGCCTTTGACCCGTCTTTTGCTTGCCCCTGTTCTGTTAATAAACTGTTGTTACTTCGACGTTGTCTGCATCTGGGTCTTACCTGAAACGTGATAGTCATGTACTATAATCAACAAAAAAGCGAAGATATCAATATGTTTCGGTGATTAAACCAATGTACTCATTATATTTCACAGTAAACTTATATTCTGGATCAATGGTTGTGTGGTGAAAGATGTATACAAACTAAATGGATGCACAATGAAAGGTTTTGAATGAAAGGTTCAGAATGGCTGCGTAACAAGTGTTACCAGTGTGGAGTTTAGAAAATTCACCACATACAGTGGCTTGCGAAAGTATTCACACCACTTTTCCTATTTTGTTGCCTTACAACCTGGAATTAAAATAGATTTTGGGGGGGTTTTATAATTTGATTTACACAACATGCCTACCACTTTGAAGATGCAAAATATTTTTTATTGTGAAGCAAGCAAGAAATAAGAAAAAAACTGAAAACTTGAGCGTGCATAACTATTCACCCCCCCAAAGTCAATACTTTGTAGAGCCACTTTTTGCAGCAATTACAGCTGCAAGTATCTTGGGCTATGTCTCTATAAGCTTGGCACATCTAGCCACTGGGATTTTTGTCCATTCTTCAAGGCAAAACTGCTCCAGCTCCTTCAAGTTAGATGGGTTCCACTGGTGTACAGCAATCTTTTAGTCATACCACAGATTCTCAATTGGATTGAGGTCTGGGCTTTGACTAGGCCATTCCAATACATGTAAATGTTTCCCCTTAAACCACTTGAGTGTTGCTTTAGCAGTATGCTTAGGGTTATTGTCCTACTGGAAGGTGAACCTCCGTCCCAGTCTCAAATCTCTGGAAGACTGAAACAGGTTTCCCTCAAGAATTTCCCTGTATTTAGCACCATCCATCATTCCTTCAATTCTGACCAGTTTCCCAGTCCCTGCTGATGAAAAACATCCCAACAGCATGATGCGGCCACCACCATGCTCACCACCATGCTTCTCTGTGGGGATGGTCTTCTCGGGGTGATGAGAGGTGTTGGGTTTGCATCAGACACAGCGTTTTCCTTGATGGCCAAAAAGCTAAATGTTAGTCTCATCTGACCAGAGTACCTTCTTACATATGTTTGGGGAGTCTCCCACATGCCTTTTGGCAAACACCAAACATGTTTGCTTGCTTTTTTTCTGGCCACTCTTCCATAAAGCCCAGCTCTGTGGAGTGCACGGCTTAAAGTGGTTCTATGGACAGATACTCCAATCTCCGCTGTGGAGCTTTGCAGCTCCTTCAGGGTTATCTTTGGTCTCTTTGTTGCCTCTGATTAATGCCCTCCTTGCCTGGTCCCTGAGTTTTGGTGGACAGCCCTCTCTTGGCAGGTTTGTTGTGGTGCCATATTCTTTCCATTTTTAAAAATAATGGATATAATGGTGCTCCGTGGGATGTTCAAAGGTTCTGATATTTTTTTATAACCCAACCCTGATCTGTACTTCTCCACAACTTTGTCGCTGACCTGTTTGAAGTGCTCCTTGGTCTTCATAGTGCCGCTTGCTTGGTTGCAGACTCTGAGACCTTTCAGAACAGGTGTATATATACTGAGATCATGTGACAGATTATGTGACACATAGATTGCACACATGTGGACTTTATTTAACTAATTATGTAACTTCTGAAGGTAATCGGTTGCACCAGATCGTATTTAGGGGATTCATAGCAAAGGGGGTGAATACATATGCACGCACCACTTTTCAGTTTGAAATAATTTCAAATTTTTTGAAACAAGTTCTTTTTTTCATTTCACTTTACCAATTTGTACGATTTTGTGTATGTCCATTACATGAAATCCAAATAAAAATCAATTTAAATTACAGGTTGTAATGCAATAAAATAGGAAAAACGCCAAGGGGGGTGAATATTTTTGCAAGGCACTGTACATGTGAAAATAGTACCAAAGTGCCAAAAAAAGGTGCCACCAACCTCCTGTGAGACACACAACTAACCTTGTGGGGACACACAATTCAGTCCCATTCTAAATCCTATTTTCCCTAACCCCTAACCCTAACTGTAACCTTAACCCAAAAACCTAACCTTAACCCTAATTCCAACCTTAACCCTAAACCCCCAGAAGTAACATTTGACCTTGTGGGGACTAACAAAATGTCCCCAGTTGGTCAAATTTTCATTTGTTTACTATTTTTGTATAATTAAACACATCCACACACACTCTTGTACAACTAATCTTGTGGGGACACACAATTCAGTCCCAATCAAAATCCTATTTTCCCTAACCCCAAACCTAACCCGTACCCTAACCCTAAAACTAACCCTAGTTCCTAGCCATAACCCTAATTCTAACCTTAACCCTAAACCCCTTAGAAGTAGCCTTTGACATTGTGGGTACTAACAAAATGTCCCTCAGTTGGTCAAATTTTTGTTTGTTTATTATTTTTGTATAGTTAAACACGTCCACACACATAAATGCCGACTCGACAAAAACACACATATCCTCTCATGTGAAATCACGATTTTTCTCAACTATTCATCAGGCACAGCCTCTGAATAACATTACAAATTATTATATATATTTCTTTTAACTAGTGGGCTGAAATTGATTTCCTTTCATTATTTTTGTATGAATGTATGTATACTACCTGACCAAAAGTATATGGACACCTGCTCGTCAAACATCTCATTCCAAAATCACGGGCATTAATATGGAGTTGGTCCCCTTTGCTGCTATAACAGCCTCCATTCTTCTGGGAAGGCTTTCTACTAGATATTGGAACACTGCTGCAGGGACTTGCTTCCATTCAGCAAGAGCTTTAGTGAGGTCGTGCAATGATGTTGGATAGGCCTGGCTCGCAGTTGGCGTTCCAATTCATTACAAACTTGTTTGATGGGGTTGAGGCCACGGCTCTGTGCAGGCCAGTCAAGTTTTTCCACACCGATCTTGACAAACCATTTCTGTATGGACCTCGCTTTGTGCACAGGGGCATTGTCATGCTGAAACAGCAAAGGGCCTTCTCCAAACTGTTTCCACAAAGTTGGAAGCACAGAATCATCTAGAATGTCATTGTATGCTGTAGCATTAAGATTTCTCTTCACTCGAACCATAAAAAACAGCCCAGACCATTAATCCTCCTCCACCAAACTTTACATTTGGCACTATGCATTCGGGCGGGTAGCATTCTCCTTGCATCTGCCAAACCCAGATTCGTCTGTCAGACTGCCAGATGGTGAAGCTTGATTCATCACTCCGGAGAATGTGTTTCCACTGCTCCAGAGTCCAATGGCAGCGAGCTTTACACCCCTCATGTCTACGCTTGGCATTGAGCATGTGTTAAGCTTGTGTCCGCTGCTCGGCCATGGAAACCCATTTCATGAAGCTCCCGATGAACATTTCAATTCTTGTGCTGAAGTTTCTTCCAGAGGCAGTTTGGAACTCGGTAGTGAGTGTTGCAACCGAGGACAGTCGATTTTAATGCTCTATGCCCTTCAGCACTTGGCGGTCCCATTCTGTCCTGTTCAGCTGTGTGTTCGATTTTATACACCTGACATCAACGGGTGTTGCTGAAATGTCCAAATATACTAATTTGAAGGGGTCCGCATACTTTTGTAAATATAGTGAACGTGTCAGGATTGTGTGCGGAGAATATTTGGAGTCAAACGCAGGACACAGTGTTGAGCGAAAACCACAGTGTTTTACTCAAATAAATGCACAATTCCACAAATGGAAAATAAACAGATACATACACGTATCAACTACAACACCTAACGCACAAACAATCACGGACAAAACAGAAATGAAAGCCAGAGGGTTAAATAGGGAACATGATGGGGGAATTGAAACCAGGTGTGTATAATACAGACAAAACTGAAAAATGGATCGATGGTGACTAGAAAGCCGGTGACGTCGACCGCCGAACACCACCCGAACAAGGAGAAGGGCCGACTTCGGCGGAAGTCGTGACAGAACGTGTATGCATGCGTGCATATACAGTATATTATTACTTTCTTTGCTACTGCAGATGCAGTGTTTTATAAGCCCATGTGGGTTGGGCATCCTGAAGATGTGACACTATAGTAATGAAATCAATCAATCAAATCCCTGCATTTCTTTAGGCATTTCCAGCTAAGACATACTTTGTCTGACACCAATAGTTCCTCTCCATTCCATGTAGACTCGTCTGTGTGTTCTCCCCAGCCTCAATTAATTAATAGCTTTGTGCTCACTTCAACAAATCTATTCCCTGTATTTCTTAGACAAAAATCCCAGTAGGAATAACCTCAATAATGTAATTTGGAGAGGAGTGTAATAGTCAGAGTCCGCTCAGACATTATTAAGCATTAGTTTGACTTTGAACCAAGAATAATACCTACAATGCACGTGTCCCACTTAGCAACACTCTTGAGACATATTTTCAAGTTTGACAAGGAGAAATGTGTTGATGACATTTAAATGTATTAATGAAAGGTCTATTTACTAGAATGACGTTTAGTGGCTTTGGGGCCTGAATGGACTGTGGCTTTGGGGCCTGAATGGACTGTGGCTTTGGGGCCTGAATGGACTGTGGCTTTGGGGCCTGAATGGACTAGGTGTGATGAACATATATTCTATTTGGAAACATACCTACCTCCACGTCTCAGTAGGCTGACTGATTTCATGTGTGTATTGTAATAATATGCTATGTTGTTGGATGGTGTTGATCTGTCAGTAAACATGTGGCCTATTGAATGTGTAGTGAAAAAAATGTAAGTAAACCCTTGAACACGAATGTCAAAATAAAGAGAATTCATTATTGATAGTTCATGCAATAGTTAGTTAACATGACATTTGTCCATCAAAGAGCTCATATAAGGGCATGGAAGGAAGTCACAAATGGATTAATGGTTGCTACGTTTCTATCCACAAGAGGGCAGTATAATATTATACATCTCATGTACATAATCCAAAAAGGACCTTTAGTCAGACGCCATTCATGTATAAAGCAGTAAATAAACATCTCAAATGTTTATTGATCATTGTCTAGATCCTGTCGAACATGGATTTTGCTGCTCTGTAAATTTGATTCACAACAGCAGCCCTGAAAGTGGCTTCTGTGCCTGGAAAATATCCTCCATGTACTGTACAGGAAGTTTGACAAGTGTTTAATTTCCTGAAGTCTGGGAGAGTTGTGGCCTCTATGCTCTTGGCAGCTCTGCAGCAGAGCTGTCTCACTCTATACAACTGTAGAGCAGACCACTAAAAAAGATCAGAGTCCCAATCGCTTGCACGCGCTCTCTCTAAGTTATTACAGCATATTTGCTTCTCTTCCATAAAAATCTATGTAGAAATCACTGTACTCTCATCTTTAGTGGTGATGTGGAGCTAGTAATGTCTGGATGCTTTTGACTTGATCCTGCTCTGTTTACAATGTAAATTAAGGGGATCACAAGCGCTTTTAAAACATATACTTTGCTGTTAATTACCATGAGTAATCAACCTTTTGATTGCCACAACAGGATTCTATGATATATCACATCATTTGAATTAACGAGGCAGAGAGCAGATACATTTGGTGTGAAAACAGAAATTAAATACAACATGAACTATCTGCCTCTCAGACAGAATTCCTATTGGTGAGGATTCTTCATCACACAAAGATTCCTGTTCTGTGGCCCATCTTTATTTTGTGTTCTTGTACTTTGGGGGCAATCTACTGTATGTAATATCCATTAGCAGATGAATGACAGATTTATTTGTGAAAGTGAGAAATGAGTAATTACATGATACACACCTCTGTGTTATCAGCAGGATCGCACTATGCACAATGGACAATATACATTCATTCTTCACAAAAACAAGTTAAAAAACCAATGAGCTAAGGCTTCATGATCAATTCTTAGGCAGTGCTTCTGGTCTTCACGATCCCCTCTCTCATTCTCTGGCTTTTTACCTGATGGAACTGTAGAGAATCCGGAAATAGCCCAACTCATTTAAAATGACAAAGACTAAAATGTTACTGCCTGAAAAGAAAATCAGCATTTCTCCAAACTGTCATCTCCTCAATCTTCCAAAGACAGTAATGATCCTTAGGCTGTGCAAATGAAGGAAAAAATTAGTTTGGGGAAAAAAAGAAAGAAGGAATGATGTCTCGGGGAAGGATGGGAAGAGGTTCCGAATCGTTAGCTCTGTGGAAGTGGCGCTGTTACGGGACTAATTGAGTGTCCGGGTGAGCCATCGTTGGGTCGGCCTCAAAGCGCCGGCGTCAGCATAACCAGGTGGGCGGCTGTAAAGCTAGGAAAATGAAGCCCCATTTCCAGGCAGGAGTGCATTTTAATAGGGGCGACTTTGAGCCGATTCAACCGATGAGCGGTGGGCGGCATAAAAGGTCATGAAAGGCAGAGCGAGGGAGTGTATGGCGTGTTAAGTGAGGTTAGGTACACGTACTGCTGAGTTAAGCAATTTAATTAGAATGTACAAACACCTGAAGATGTGTAAGGAAGTGGAAAAATTGTCTATTGTCACAGTACACTCCCCGTTCTGTTTGATCTTGCTCATTTCAACAATGACTTTAAAATCCAGGTCACACCGCCTTTCTCAGACACTGGAACAAAGTGAACAGTAGTTGAATGCTTTAGCAGGATTTTATCTTTCTTCACTCCTTGCAGCCTAGAGTCTTGCAGAATCACCACACATGGGTTTAGGAGCTTTCAGCTTTGTTACTTGTAGATCTTAACTTTTAAGATAATAATGATATCATTCCCTTGCTTCACATCCTGCAAGTCACATAAGCCATTTACATGACTCAGTGAACTTCACGTTAAGTTTATATACCCACTCTTTTTTTATGTCAAGAATTTAGAAATGGTGGTATTCCTCAAGAGCTATAACCACGTAGCTGCTAGACGAGCTACCCACTGAGCTGGAAGTGGAAACCAATTTCATCATCCATTTCACTTCATCATCCACAACTGGGCAGGACGTATATCTCTGCATTCAGGATTTCAGTGCAGAGGGAGAGCCTGTTTTACTGCGCCTATCATCTTCAGAGCCAAGTTGAGAACGGCCTCTGTTTAACACAAGGATAACGGGCCATGATGAGAACACTCAACCTGTCACTTCCTGTTTCCTCTGGCTCTGAATACCTCTCTGTTTATGCTCACCAGCCGTTCCATCACAGAGGCTTTAATGGGGCAACACAGAACCAACAAAACAAACAATAATCACCCTGTCAGGTGTTAAAACCCAGAGGTGTTCACCACATCACAAGGCAAGACACTCAACATACCGTCCATAAAGACATCGATAGTTGATGTCGTGGTATTGGTGTCGGGATAATCGATTTTGGTCCGCTCTCGACTGCAACAGAAAGCCTTGGGTTTATCTGAGGACACAGTCTAAATATAGGTGTAGCTTCCAGGGCAGCTGTGGTTAAGTGTTGTGATAGGTATCAGTGTGGACTGGACTGGCTGAAGGCTGTTTAGACTGGTTGTGCTGGGGGACTTCCAGTTGTCTGGCAGGTCTGAGGCCAGCAAGTGTTGTGTGTTGGGGGTTGATACTGTGACGGGATGTCCTGGTCTGGACAGGTGCAGGGTGAACAGGTTGAGACAGGCAGGGAACATGGGAAGAAATGAGAGGGGGCACGAAGGGCGAGGAGTGGGTGGTGAAGGAGGGGAGGGGCAGAGGAGACTCGTCAGAAACGGACAAGCACAGGTGGCTTCTTGTCTCCGGGTGAAAGTGTCAGAAGTGCTGAGTCGAGACCTCTACTGTGCCGGAACGGGCCGGATTGAACTGGCACCCTTCCGCTCCGCCCTTGCCAACTGGGGGTGTGCTACGGTCCACGGGTGCCGGACGTACCAGGCGTGCCAACCATACAGCATAGCTCTCTACTGACCTAAGCCCTTATTGTGGCTGAGCCCAGCGCGACAAGCCTCCTCACCCCACAGTGTAAAGGCCACGTAGCTGGAACAGAGAGTGTAGCACTGTGGATATGGGCATATGCTTCACATTCCCCATGGAACAACATACACACAGTCTGTGGCTTTCTCAATGGCTAGCTCACAAAGGATTAATGAACAAGCCAGTGAATTTAGTTAAACATAATAACTTTCCTGTAAGCTAATTTTATCCAAGTCCATTTTAAATGTACTGTATGTTCTAGGTCCACGAAATAGGATCTTGTTTTAGGCAATAGTTGAAAATGTTGAAATAACCCTTGAGGTCAGATTTGTGGGCAGAAAAAAAGGAAAGCAATTTAGAAAGCCCTGAAGAGAATATCCAATCAATCACAAAACATGCAGAAGAGAAACAGAGAAACTGTCTGGTAAACCAATACATTTCAGAGGGAGACTTGATGGTACGTGGTTTACTGCTTTGCAGTGGTAGGAGGCCAGAGGGTAAGAGAGGACAAGGTCAGTGTGATCATGTTGTGCAAGCTACTGTAAGACCTGCATGGGTCCAGAGTCAGATGCTGAACAGGGGCCATAAGAGGCCACTATATGGTTAGTATTAGTGTAAAAAGCCTTTGAGACCTATAGCCTAGCTGATAGAATTTCACCCTTAATTCATAATAGGTATGCCTGTCAATTACCCTCGCACGACACGTTCGTGTTGGTGATAATGCATTTTTAACAGAGAATGGATCCTATAGTATCTATGTGGTGTAGATTAAATACTATTACAGCAAATTCCCCCCACATTCTTTTCAGCATGAAAGGGTCTTTCATGAAAAGGCAATAAAGGAAGAAGGAGAGCATGAGAGACATGTCATATTTTTCATACTACAATTTTCAGGAAAATGAAATGGTTTTCACCCTAGTAGAAAGGAGACTAGAGGCTGCTTTTCTCTGTGCTGGTGAAACCTTGTGTTTCTCCACCAGTGTTTATGGGCCATTTAAAAGGCTCCAAATGCACTGTGGTTTGTGGCCAACTAGTCCTTCCCAACTCCTCTCTGGGAGCGAGGCCAAACTGGGCCTACTGTAAAAACAAATACTGCAGAAATAGTGAGGAGTCTGAGTTATGGACACTAGTCTTGTGGATAGAGAGTTTTTTGGCTTATATGTCTGTAAGCGCTTCCATCGTTCTGGCATCCATTTTTATTTCACTGAGTATAGCTTCTACAGAGCTTAGCAATGATCTGGTCAATAAATGTTTTCATTTTTCAGAAGGAAACCATTCTGAGAGGATCTATTGCACATACTCAAGTACAAGACCAAAACAAGATATTTGAGGATGTGTCCCTCTTCTTCTCAAACAAATAATAAATAGTATTCTTATCAAAGAGGAACATTATCAATTATGATTTTAAGCTATCTTGACTAAAATACACTAAGCGAGTCTGTAAGGAACATTTTGCATCCAAGAACAAGCATCATAGGGTACTGGACCAAATTAGTCATTTCAATAACCCCCTTATCTGATCAGATGTGTACTAATGCCCTTCAAAGCATACCAAAGTTAATTCAAAGCTGACTTGAAAAAACCTAACCTTGGTTTCCTCATCCCCTTGTGATACATACTGACAGAAGATAGTATGCCACTGACTTTTAAGTGAAAACTTCTTTACTGTCAACTTCAGCAAGATGTTTCTGTCGCCAAATAAGATGAAAGCCTTGGTGGTGGAGTATAAAACAAGCTCAAATTAATATCCAGTTTAATGAGGAGCTTCCTCAGATCGTTTCCATCGAGTCTTGGGGGCATTCATAAATGGAGTCCTTGTATTCTACTCTCTAGAAAAATCACAGGGTTGAATTTGCCCTCAGAAGGCTGGCGTCCCTACATCTCTTAGTTGAAGCACACATGCGCTGACTGTGAAAAGAAAATGAGGAACTTTGAGGTTAGAGATTTTACAGTATTTATCATTCACCAAATAATGTGCAATCAAATAAAGTGTGTTAATATTGTAAAGCTTGGATTCAAATTAGTTGAGAACTCAATCAAATGTTCACAGTGGGAAAAGACTCCACTGTATTTCTTTATTCTGTGGTCATATTTGTTGTCTGGATTGTCAAACAGCAATGCTGTGGTCTGTATAGTGACAGCCAGGTGCAGTGAGGCCACCTTCTTTGTTTAAGGCCAGTGACAGTGATGAATGGGACTATATGAACAGAAAAACACAAGAAAGGTTGATGGAGGGAAAAGTATGAATACAAGGACGGGACAAGCAGCATTACACGTGTCCTGAAACCTGGATCAATGTTCTCAGCATCGTCTTTTTTTGCAGGCAAAACCCTGTCAACTTTTCAGTGACAGTGATAATTTCACTGACAGGTCTCGCTGGTAAGAAATGGTGACTGCGTCTGCCCAGCCTTTCAGACGTTCCGTTGGGAGATATGTAATGAATTCTGATGCCAGCTGTCAGTGTGCTGTCGCTAGGGTGGACACGTCGGGAATAGGAAGTAATATTAAGGCGATTCCATGATTCCACTGGAGCTATATTTGTTAGGGGAGGGGGATGTGGGGAGTGGAATGGGTTGGGGGGTGCAGGTAGGTCACGATGGAATAGCTGACAGCATATAAACCTATTTAGAAGGAGAAAAATACATGGTTTGTGAAGTCAACAGTCAGGCGGATTAAGGGAGGTATGGGACCATGCAAGGTAATTGGAAAATGTATTTTTCTGTCAATCATACGTGGTGTTTTCTTACATCGGTATTCTATTAGTTTTTCTTCGATGTAGAAAGTTGAAGGACCAATCTAGTCCTGGAATTTGCCAGACAGTGACTTATTTCAGGGCGTTTGATTTTTCTCATCAGGAGAAAAAGTGTAGGTGGTGTTCTGATCGAATTTGTTTCACATGAACATCCAGGGGTGAAATTTCTTTATTTGAGGCCAGAGGGCTTTCTCATACACCTCAATTCAAAGACGAGACACAGAAAAAAATATCTTCCCATATGGATTCAAGTCACACAGGTGTAGGCTTGATTTGTGTCAGATAAACCAGCTTTCTGCGTAATAAACTGAATACAAGCAATTGAATATACTCTTTAGTTTCCCAAAGTAAACTATTTGCAGTTAAAAGCACCAAAATAAGGTTCATACATTTAAAAGGACAGCTATTTCATTAAGGTGCAAAGTGGTTTAAGTGATGTCTCTCTGATAAGCCATCATAAGTTATTTCAAGGGACGTCTACTTATTTGACCACAGCAGTAGACTCCTATTAAATAAATAAACGCCTCACCTCTGTGTGAGTGGGGCCTTTTGACTCTGTACACTCTCCTCACTCCCACCACTACACCCATGCTAATGCAGTCATGATTACCCAACAGGCACTGAGGATAATTGTGTACGCTAATCAATACAGGCCTGTCAGGTGGAGCCAAAGTCAAGCATTTTCAGCACAGCATTATTGGACCTCATCAACAACATGGAGAAGGTTTACAGCCAAGAGGACAATCCCAGGTCACATCAACACATGTAAACAGTCCCCTTGACTAGTATTGAATATTTCCCCGGTATTTTACAAATGCTCTATCCCAAAAATAAATCACTTTTCTCCTGGGTAACCCAGTGTTTCCCGCCAAAACCGGAAGTGTCATTCTAAAGCATACAAATACTGTATGTCTGGATTTGATTCGAGCTTTGATCGGCATGAAAATTCAAGCCGGATGCTGCCTGATGAGCCATAGACTAAGGACATTTTATGAGCTCTACATTAAATACATTTTATGAGCCCAAGCCCAATGAAGCCCAAATGATTGTACAGTCATCCAATACATAACCTATGGTGACTCCCTGCTTATATAAAGGTAAAATAAAATATATAGGTTACCTCACATTACGCACGACAGAAAACATAAAAGTCCATAGATGTAGCTATTCTGTTTGAAACAAGCTCCAGTAGGCTACTTTGTTTAAGTGTGGATCAAGGCCTTTCAGAGACTTTTCCAGAAGCCTCTCCTGCGTTGTCTAGGCTGTGTGCTTAGGGTTGTTGTCTTGTCGGAAGGTGAACCTTCGCCCTCAGTCTGAGGTTCTGAGCGCTCTGGAGCAGGTTTTCATCAAGGATCTCTCTGTACTTTGCTCTGTTCATCTTTGCCTCAATCTTGAAAAGTCTCCCATTCCCTGCCGCTGAAAAACATCCCCACAGCATGATGCTGCCACCACCATGCTTCACCGTAGGGTTGGTGCCAGGTTTCCTCCACACATGACGCTTGGCATTCAGGCCAAACAGTTCAATCTTGGTTTCATTAGACCAGAGAATCTTGTTTCTCATGGTCCGAGAGGCCTTTGGGTGGCTTTTGGCAAACTCCAACTGGCCTGTCATGTTCCTTTTACTGAGGAACGTCTTCCGTCTGGTTACGCTACCATAAAGGCCTGATTGGAGGAGGGCTGCAGAGATGGTTGTCCTTCTGGAAGGTTATCCCATCTCCACAGAGGAACTCTAGAGCTCTGTCTGAGTGACCATCGTGGTCTTAGTCACCTCCCTGACCAAGGCCCTTCTCCCCCGATTGCTCAGTTTGGCTGGGCAGCTAGCTCCAGGAAGAGTCTTGATGGTTCCAAACTTCCTCCATTTAAGAATGATGGAGGCCACTGTGTTTTTGGGGACCTTCGATGCTGCATAAATTCTTCGGTACCCTTCCCCAGATCTGTGCCTATGTGGCTGATGTGAAATGGCTAGCTAGTGAGCGGTGGTGCGCTGATAGTGTTTCAATCGGTGACGTCACTCACTCTGAGACCTAGAAGTATTTGTTCCCCTTGCTCTGCAAGGGCCGCGGCTTTTGTGGCGTGATGGGTAACGATGCTTCGTGAGTGACTGTGGTTGATGTGTGCAGAGGGTCCCTGTTTCGAGCCCAGGTTGGGGCGAGGAGAGGGACGGAAGCTATACTGTTACATCTAGACAAAATCCTCTCTCGGAGCTCTACGGACAATTCCTTCGACCTCATGGCATGGTTTTTGCTCTGCTATAAACACGTGTGTGCCTTTTCAAATCATGTCCAATCAATTTCATTTACCACAGTTGGACTGCAATCAAGTTGTAGAAACATCTCAAAGAGGATCAATGGAACCAGGATTCACCTGAGCTCAATTTCAAGTCTCATAGCAAAGGGTCTGAATACTTATGTAAATAAGGTATTTCAGTTTTTTCTAAAGACCCATTTTTGCTTTGTCATTATGGGGTATGTCCCAGTTCTTCCATGGCCTGCATACTCACCAGACATGTCACCCATTGAGCATGTTTGGGATGCTCTGGATCGACGTGTATGACAGCATGTTCCAGTTCCAGCCAATATCCAGCAACACCCAGCCATTGAAGAGGAGTGGGACAACATTCCACCGGCCACAATCAACAGCCTAATCAACTCTATATGAAGGAGATTTTTTGATCCACGCCCATACTTTTGTTTTTATGGTATCTTTGACCAACAGATGCATATCTGTAATTCCCAGTCATGTGAAATCCATAGATTAGGGTGTAATTCATTTATTTCAATAGACTGATTTAATTATATGAACTGTAACTCATAAAAATCTTTGAAATTGTTGCATGTTGCGTTTATATTTTTGTTCAGTATATATACATCTTGAATAGGATGATCTATTTGGGATGCAATTTGAATGAAATTGATTCAGAGGGGGAAACACTGAATGCTCAAGTATCCACTGATTTAAAGCAATTATATTCGAGTGATAGGCTGTTAAAAGACTCTGCAGCTGCGAATAAAAATATAAATATTGTTACAATTAAAAAGTAAAGTGAACCCTGAAAGATGGAGATGTGTAAATTAGATGTCCATTCAGTCCTTATATGATCCTACTGTGGCAAAGGCTATGCTGCAGCTAATGTAGACCTACCTGTCAAAAATAAGTTATCATGATAAGATCATGCATTGGACTGCGCTCCATAGCCTACTGAGATGCGCTCTGTCCCCACCCTGAGCATTGATGATTGATCATGCAGATAGCAGAGAGAAGGCCGGTGAGAAGCCAGATTTAGCCAGATATAATTTAACAGTTCAATTTCATGTTCTGCTGTTGATAGAAATAATTTATTACAATTTACGGGTTTTTAGCAGTGATTTATCCCGGGGAAAAGGGAGTGGGTTTGGGCGGGAAGTCTCGGTAACCCTGTTCTCACTATTCAACCCTACTCTTGACAATGGTTTATAAAGTTGTTAAATACTTTGTAATAAAACACAGGTAACTTCTATGAGAATAACGTGACAGACATCAGAGTCAGTGACACACTTGCAATGTATTTTCATTTATTTCTATTATAAGAGACATACAATGGTATTCTGTGAGACCAAATTCATAAAAGCCCAAGAGCTTCTGCCAAGAGAATGAAAACATTCTGAATCAACGAGAGTCCCCCCCCCCCCCCCAAGAGAATGTATTTACACTCTGTGCAATAGCTATTAAAAGTAGAATAGACCATTCCCTTTCCCATACAATCTCAATGCAAACTCAAATAAACTTCACTTCACTCACCAATAAGTACTGTAGCTGCCCTTTTCCTGTTACGAGATATGGTCACATTCAAATCAAATACTGGTTTCATGTGTAATGGGAGGGATCCATATGATCTGTGAGGATTCTACTTACGCGTGTGTTGCATCCAAACAACTAGTTTGCCTAAAACGCAAGAATGTAGCCATCTATAACTAATGTTGTAGTTCAGGCTCATGTATCTATCGGTCAGTCCCAAGGTGAATTCAAGTGCAAATCGTAAACTTGGGGTCAGACCAGCTTCAGGAATCTAGGGCATAAATACTATTTTCAGATACAGTTATAGTGTTTTTTTCTCTCTCAAATAATTGACCATGAATCCAGCAACCCATGAAGTAGCCCAGAAAGTGCAACAGCAGAGAGTTCCAGAGGGAGTGGTATTTCTGAGGCCGATCTGACTGCTTTCCCTCTCTCTCCCTGAGGACAACGCCCAGCAGACGCTTCCGATCCCTTCCGGTCTGCGGATCAGGCAGCCCATTCAATTTCTACCTAAAACAATTATAACATCTTCTGATCAGACAAGAAAACACTAAATCCCAACCTTCTGATCTTTTTTCGCTACCTGTGGTGTTGAGGTTGAGATCAAGTGATATGTAGGGAGTATCAGAGAGCCTGAATAATCTTAACATCTGAGGGACTGATGTCCCCCCTTTTAATCTATTGAGTAGCCTGCTATGCTACAAACAATCAAAAGGTAAAGTTAGCAATCAGGGAAAAAGCCAACCAAGTGAAAACACATGAAAAGGAGGCAAACAAAAAAGATGCAGCCTCAAGCTGTGGTAGTCGCTATGCCAGTGCTGGCAGGCTCACAGTTCAGGGATATCAAAAACCCTAGTTAGAAATACAAATCTACAATAGATATGACACATTCCGACGACCATAACAAAAAAATCTAACACCTATTATATAGCATCTTGGCGCCTTGCATTTACCCCTACCCCATACCACATACTATATTAAATAAGGCACACATTTACACATACAATTAACATTTGGCTAGTATTATTCCTTTATTTACAACCAATAGCCAAAGTTAATAATTATAATAACTGCTGTCTGTACCATGTTGAGTGTTTTTGGGGGGCGGATGGTCTGATCTTGATTCTGATTCTTTGGGGGTTGAGTGTCTGGTCCTCTTTGGGTGTGATACATGATAATTATATTAGAATTCATGAGGATCAACTAAGCACCAATGTGATAAAAACATTCTTTAGGAATTGTAGTAGACCCTACTTCATAGACCAGCTGCATTAATGCCTTTCATCTGTTTCTCAGGACTTGGCAGGATAGTAGGGTCTCCATTTTCCAAAAAAGAGAAACGCCTAGCATAGTTGCTTTGAGTAGTTTCCTTTGCTTGTCAGTATCCACCATCTTGGCTCTTTTTTTGAATGTGAGTAGTACATTCCCCATGAACTTGTTAATATGGTAAAGGATTACTTATTCCCCTAGTCCACATACTAACCATGCTGAAACAGGGGCAGAAGGGGCCTTGCCTCATTTCGAGAACTTCTATTTGAGATGCCAAACACCAACCAGTAATGTATTTCAACATAATGGTTTCAGTTTCAAAGTAAGGCAAAAAGACAGAGCTAACTTTAAAGGAGTTTTGTTGATATTGTTTCACGGGATACATATACTGCATATGTATATGTATACATATACGGTGTAGATATAAACACACATATATATACACACACATGCATATATAGAAACACGTTAGGGGGATCAGGACTTTTTGTCAACACTACATAAGAAAAAGGTAAGCAAAAGCAAGTTTCATAGGCATCGCAAGAAGCTCTAGATTCAATCTTAAGCTGTCCGATGTTTGATGGCAAACCCTTCCATAACTAAGTTGCATGGTAAATCCACACTGAGGACATTGGCAGCATAATATAAGAGGGTCGCGTTTCACCAACCCCAGTCCCTCACCTTCTATAAGCAAGTAGCTGAGCAATACCAATATGGTACAAAGATATTCATTGGACAAAAAGGTGGAAATAACAAGTTTGTTTGAGGTTTGTCGACAGCGAGAATGGCTGCCACAAAATCCAGGGCACGTCTTCCACTTTTCACCCATTGAGAGGAGAGGACGAGGCACAGTCACGCTTGTCCTGTTCTCCTCCTCTCCTCTTTCTCCTCAGTAGTTGAAGTTTCCCTGTTGGTTAACGGGAGAGGAGGCGGGGATGAAGAGGGGTTTGGGAGGGACGTCGGGTTTGAGGGACGTGGTCCGGCGGACTATGGCCCCCCGGTGGAGGTATCCTCCGGTATCCTCCTGTTGCTCTCCATTGTAGCTCTGCTGGCGCGTCAGGTACCCGTTGGGGATGAGCGGGTAGTGGATCTCGCAGGCGCTGCCGGTGGAGTTCATTCGAGCCAGCATAGGGGGCGGTTGGTGCTGGTGGCCGTTACGCTGGCTGAAGCTTTGCTGTCGGTGGACCATCCCTCCACCACCCCCTCCGTTGGCAATCTTAGTGGCAGCGGTAATCAGTGAGTGTCTCTGTGAAGAGTGCCTCCGCTCCAGGGTGGACTGGTGGTGAGGGGGCATGTCCGGAGGTACGTCCATGCGGCGGGTCAGGCTGTCTCGGGGCAGGGTGGACGAGCTGTAGTAAGGCGCCGACTCGGTCTCTGGGATGTGCGGCTGGATGCGGTTGGCAAAAGCTAGTTGACCCCCATGGCACCCGCCGCTGGCTGACAGGCCGGATGAAGTCATGACCTGGGTGTTCTTGCTGGAGTTGGCCTCGTGGATGTGTTTGAGCAGCTCGTCCAGCGATGTGACCTCCATCACCTTCTGTGGGTAGCAGGGGTAAGGCTGCTGGACCAACATGCGCTCGGTATTGTGGATCTTGCGTTCCTCTAGGTGCTGGGGTCCACCAACCAAGGCATGCCCATTGGCCAGAGCTTGCCCATTGGAGAAGCTGTGAGAGTAGGGGTATATCTGCTGGTGGAGCAGGCCTGAGCTGGACCTGGAGCCTTGTCCCATGTTGTGGGACTTGGGCTCCTTGGCATTGTTGCAGTTCTGGTTCTTCTCCCACTGGTTCTTGAAAGCCTTCATGTTCTTGATGGGCAGTTCAGGGGTGGAATCTGGGGTGGGCAGACCCGAGAGCTCCGAAGAGTGGTGTAGGTGATGGGGGTGGACCAGATCTCCCATGGACATCCCTGGGTGGTGACCACCGTTCCGTCTGGGTGCTCCTTGACGATGCTCCTTCCCGTTCTGGAAGAAGGAGTTGTAGAGCTTGGGCGAGGACACCTCCATCTTATCCTCCTTGTTCTGGCTGTCCAGCAGGCCATTGAGCTTTGCCAGGCTGCGAAGGGACAGGGCGTGAGGGATGGGGGCCTCCGGGTCCTTGGCCAGCCTCTTAGTCTTGTTGCCGGTGTGGTTGCAGTAGCAGGAGACCAGAAAGCCTGAGAGGAAGGCTCCAAGGACAAAGGCCACCAGCACACAGGCAATCAGCAGGGTGTAGTGGACACTGTGGTTGGTCTTCTCCATCTCGGGAGGCCGTCGGACACCTTCACAGAAAAAGAGAGCGAGAACAAAATGGTCTTTAGTGTAATGAAACCAGAGACCTAGAAGAGACTATAATTTCTATGAGGTCAAGCAGGCAGCAGCTGGAAAATACCGGTTGTGTTTACAGAAGCTCTACTACGTGGGAAGCAGCATTGCAGAGGTGTTGGAACTAGCCCCTTGGCTTTCCTCCCTCTCTGTTAATGAATCAATAAACTCTTTCTTGCCAAGACCTCATCTTTCGTCTCCAACTGCAAAGAGTTGCAGAGTGCAAGAGCTCCCCAGTCAGGGAGAAATCAACTCCAAAATGAGTTTGGGCTTTAAATATTGATGGGTGCACTGGCAGGAGTCTGATGTCATTCACACTGGCTGTGCTTTCAAATGCATGGATCAGGGTGAGTGCACATGCAATGAACTTGCCAAAAATAACCAACTCGACTAACTAGCTCATAGAATACATCACTCTTTAAATGAACGAGAGTCTGACTGATTCAAATGGTTGTTTGGGAAAACATCCGAACTGCCGCAACTAAGCACCTGAAAATCTCAAAGTTATCTCAACACTATGAAAACGCCCTTGGATGGTGTGACCCTGCCACTATATTTGCCTAATGGCATCTGAAATTCAACAGGAGGAGTGATACTAGCCACCTCTCTCGCAATCAGAGCTCATTTACAAAGGCTGCGGCCATCTGTGGTGTCAGGCCCTTCTCCAACCTTAATGATAGTCTCTGTGAAAATGCTAAGTCTGGGGAGGGGAATTGGCCCGCACTGGGAGGAGAAATGCAGGTGTCCCAAATAGGCTAATTTCATCCCGTAATGAGAGCTCAGGTTAGGCAGTAATGGGCAATGATAGTGCCAGCTTTAGACGTAACTGTGGTGATGGGATGTTGAAGATGAGGAGGAGGGTGGGGGGTGTAAATGATTGGGCCTAAGAGAGACTTGTCGAGGGTTTCTCTCTTTCGATGAAATTACAAAGAGCTGCCACATGCTTCAGCTTTAACAGAGTGAGGGCACTTGATTAGAAGGGAATTTCACTGAGGGAATTTACAATTAGGCTTTTAGCGGAATCAAACATCTCGTACAACAATTACAATGACAGCAGTGTCTTACACTTCATAATTTCTTTACATGGGTTTTGTTCAAATAGGTTGCCAATACATTATTCTGTCTGAATAAGAAAAACATTGTTGGGCCGAAAACTGGAGTCTGTGAGGGTAAATGCAGGCAGCATACCAATACCATTTGAAAGATATTCATTATTTTATAAGGGAAAGGGAGATGTGAATAATACCTCACATGAATCTACAGTACATGCAGAACACAGCACAGAATGACCTTGGATACATTTTTAAAAATGCTCTTAGGTCAAGTGTGTGTGTGTATCATTAGGTATATATGTGGAGAACAAGCATGCAGTGCACACACAGTATGTCCTCAGGTATATTCTGAATGTGGAGAACAGGTATGCAGTGCACACACAGTATGTCCTCAGGTATATTCTGAATGTGGAGAACAGGTATACAGTGCACACACAGTATGTCTTTAGGTATTTTCTGAATGTGGAGAACAGGTATTCAGTGCACACATTGTAGGCTGAAGAAATGAGTAACAAAGCTCCACTGCAGCTTCAAGCACAAACTCATCATGAATCTATCTATACAAGTAACAAAAGCACAACAGGGAAAATCTCAATGTGTCAATAGAGGAGCACAGGCATCGGCCTTGAAGCTCCTGGCACTTTGCTAGTAACTCTAAAGGGTACTTGTCACCATTACCGTTTTTCTTCGACAGTCTCTTAATACAAAAAGAGAGAAGATGGGGCAGAATTAGCTTCAAACAGGGCTTCGTTCTTTGGTCTTGAAGGAGCTGCCGACACGAGTCTTCTCTTTGCCTGGTGTTGATGGAAAGTTATATGTAGGCCACAAAGTTACAGGAAAAGTGTCTGCTCCCTGTCGCTCTCAGGAAGTAAAGGATTTTAGAGCACTGCAAAGCTCTCCATCAATATCAATTTGGCCATTTGCTCTACATCAGTGCCATTCCCCTATAGAGAGATGCAATATACTGTACTATCACATTCTCCTGGCGATAATGTTAAATTCACAGAGTAAGTTTGATGTGCTGCTTTGAAATCGCGAGTTCTATCCATTCAAGTGCTATATCCATTGTATTTCTATGGCGTTGGCATGACGATGCTTCGTTTATCCTATCTGTCCTAGGCCAGTGTGTTGGAGTGAGCAGAGGCAGTGTGGCAGCATGGGGGTTTTATGAATAATACAGGCCAGGATGCCCATGTCTCTGTGTGGCTTCCCCCAGCCTCCCTGTGGCTCCCAGCTCCCAGTCTTGTGACTCATCTGGGACCCCTGACCAGGACCCTATGACTATTGAAGGGTTCCACATGGCCGAGGAGCTATGAGTCAAGCGACACAGTGGGGATACACAGATCTCCAACCCCATGCACAACCTGTCACAACACGTTTGGGGCTGGAGTGGATGACTCAATCGGGCCGTATGCGTGACATATGGTGGCATGGTCACAGTGAAATTAATACCCACTGAATCATGGCATGGGGGAACTGGTGTGCTGCTAGATGGCGCACAGGAGGCATAGCATGCAGGCAAACAGTATACTGCCAGTTGATGATAAAGCATTGCCTCAGTACAGTGTTGAAAGAAAATACCTTTAAAAAGGGTCAAATTAATCATTTTATGATCCAATATCGTATGACACCTCTGATAAAGAGGTGAAACAAAAAGGTTTGAGAGCGCTACTTTAATGTAACATGTGACCATTAACTGGAGTTGTCTGCACCTGTGTAGTGGTAGAGTTGCATTAAAAATGTTAGTGAAATATAGGTGTGTTATATAAAGATATGTGGTGCCGCAGGATAATTGAAGCTACTCAAAGCAACAATAACCTCCTCTCAATGGTTTATATAATGTTAATAACAGTGTTTTTCCATGTTTGTTTTTCTCGATTGTCACACTATATCTTTAGCCAAAGTGTGGGTTCAGCATGGTCTCTGCTAAACAGAGGCCTACAATACATGTAATGCGTGACGAACAGGAACACACACACATTAAGAACTCTCAAGTCTTCTAAAAAGGTAAACACACATATGGTTGAGATTTGACAGGAGGGAAGGAGGGGAGAAATGGTGACAGAAAGGGAGAGAGAGGGGGGACAGCTGGAAGTGTTCATGCTCGAGAGGAAGAGAGCGACAAAGAGAGAGAGAGATACAGTAGGGAGAGAAAATATAACTTCAGTAAGAAACTGCCAGGCAACGGAAAAGAGAGCGAGCGAGCAAGAGAACTAGAGAAAATAAAATGAAATAGAATGTGGCAGAAAGCTGGGGACAAAAAGTGACAGAAATAGAGTGTGAGAAAGAATGTGCAGGGAGCAGATTGTAAGGGGGAGGCTGGGAGATGATGATGGAGAGAGAGAGATGTGTCAAAGTGAGTGACAGATTGTCAGCCTGGTGGGTTTTGAAGCATCGCTCTCAGAAGCAGCTGTGTTTTGGTACGTAGAAGGACCCCGCTTGACGCTCTTTACCATAATGGTAAAAATAGACAACGCTGTGCATTATGTAACTGAGCTAAAGCGATACGCAACCTGGAGTCTGTTCTGCGTTTCACTAATTGGGGACGGGTTGTGCGAGGAGCGATTCTGGAGTGTGAAGTGCTATTTCGGCAGGTGATAAAATAGCTCCAAAACAAACAAAAAAAGTGAAACACAAACAACGCAAGCAGGGGTTTTCACCTTTAACTCACTTCTAACCCTTCTCTGAGATGCTTAAAACTGATAGTTATATAAATCATACAGATTCATTTATCTCCATAAAATGCCCAACTGAACTACTACTCTACATACCTTAGAAGTGTATCAGCGTCAAGCAGTGCTTTATTCTACTGCATGTGCACCATAGAATCAGCTAGGCATCTGCAGTGTTGATGGCCAAATGGATGGTCTTGAGAATCAGGAATTTAGGATAAACTGAACATCAACCGATTATTGAGCTGATACTACGGTGCTTTTGGTAATCCTGATTGCTGATACTTAACTATGGTGTGGAATGTTGGAATATAGACACGGCTCGACTTTGGGAAAATTTCAAAGTACAGTACGCAAATGTTGTTTTCAAAGTGAACTATCCCTTTAAAGATAACTTTTCCATTGTGTCAATACACTGCTCAAGATCACACTTACAGTGCTTTCAGAAAGTATTCATACCCCTGTTCTTATTCCACATTTGGTTGTGTTATAGCCTGAATTCAAAATGTATCAAATGTATTATTTTTCTTATCCATCTACACACAATACCCAATAATGACAAAATGGAAACATGTTTATAGAAATGTGCAAAATGTATTGAAAATTCAAAACAGAAATATCTAATTTAATTAAGTACTCACATCCCTGTCAATACTTTGTAGAAACACCGATTACAGCTGTGAGTCTTTCTGGGTAAGTCTCTAAGAGCTTTCCACACCTGGATTGTGCAACATTTGCCCATAATTTTTTAAAGAATTCTTCAAGCTCTTCAAGAATTCTTCAACAACTTTCAGGTCTTGCCTTAGATTTTCAAGTAGATTTAAGTCAAAACAGTAATGTGGACACAGGAACATTTACGGTCTTCTTGGTAAGCAACTCCAGGTGTAGATTTGGCCTTGTGTTTTAGGTTATTGTCCTGCTGAAAGGTTAATTCATCTCCCAGTGTCTGGTGGAAAGCAGACTGAACCAGGTTTTCCTCAAGGATAGTGCCTTGCTTAGCTCCATTCTGTTTAATTTTTATCTTGAAAAACTTCCCAGTCCTTAAAGATTAAAAGCTTTACATTTTTTATGAATATGTAAACATTTCGAAAAACATAATTCCATTTTGACATTATGGGGTATTGTGTGTAGGCCAGTGACCAAAAATCTAAATTTAATCCATTTGAAAATTCAGGCTCTGACACAACAAAATGTTGAAAAAGGGGTGTGAATACCTTCTGAAGGTACTGTAGCTAGGCACTGGAAACAACTCCTGAGTTCTATATTTGCATCAAGTAAAGACGTTCCAAAATAGCCTAATTAGTTTCTGTTTCTCTACAGCTGAGGGGAGAATGTAATAGTTCCATTAAAGGGTACTTCATTCCATAGTGCTGCAATGAGTCAAAATGGCCCCAGGCTTCGCAGGCAACTACTACCCTCAACTAATGCCAGAGATGTATTTTCTGCCGTGGAAAAAACAACAAATCATCGGCTGATACACTACAAGCACTGTGAGTGTTTTCAAAATTAAACACGAACAGGAGTCTGCTAACTAAAATTCGGAGTACTTTGACAGTTCAAATAGCTGATGCTTGGGTAATGATGAACACAGTTAACGCTCTGTGTTTGTGTGTGTGGTGTGTGAGCATGTGCAAAAGGGGGTCTGGGTGTTCATGTGAATGAATTCAATCATGTATTCTCATTATTAAGAATATGCATAATATTACACATCAGTGCCCAACCAATTGGACGCAGCTTGATTTATGCACACACAAGGTAATATGATACGCTGTAATGTAATTGGTTCAGTCCAATTGAAAAATAGTGCTAATGAACATGGCATTTTATTAGAAGTGTGCTGATGCATGTAGAGCATCAAGAGGTTTCACTGAGGAGACTTGTGTTGAATACTAGTCAAAAAATGTAAAAGGCGCTAATGGAGAGATCGAAATGTACACAATAGTTACCTGGAGGAAAATGGGGGAGGGTCATGCTTTATCAATTTCAGTCAGGGGGAGGGTTTAGTGTAACATCAATATCATGGAATAAAATATAATAAATTAGGAAATTATAGTTTCCCATAAAGACTGTTCATATATGCCTACCTGTTATGTGGCTGCGGTGTTAAACAATGAATGGCTTTTTCTCTTATTCATTGATGATCAGATACTTCAGTTGTAACTGATTCTGTTGCGATACATTTTAACAGTTGATCACTCTAGCACTGTTCCAAACTTAGACTATCCTCTTTTTTGTGTGGTAATTTTACCCCTTGTTCGTCCCCAATTTCGTGATATCCAATTTGTAATTACAGTCTTGTCCAATCACTGCAACTCCCCTACTTACTCGGAAGAGGTGAAGGTCTAGAGCCATGCGTCCTCCAAAACAAGCCACAATGCTTCTTGACACACTGCTCGCTTAACCCGGAAGCCAGCCGCACCAATGTGTCGGAAGAAACACCGTCCAACTGGCGACCAGAGTCTGCTTGCAGGCGCCCGGTTCGCCACAAGGAGTTGCTAGAGCGCGATGGGACAAGGAAATCCCGGCCGGCCAAACCCTCCCCTAACCAGGACGACACTGGGCCAATTGTGCGCCGCCTCATGGGTCTCCCGGTCACGGATGGCTGTGACACAGCCTGGGATCAAAACTGAGTCTGTAGTGATGCTTCAAGCACTGCGATGCAGTGCCTTAGACCTCTGCGCAACTCGGTAAGCCGACTATCCTCTTTTTTAACAATAGCCAGAATTTAAATCTAAATGGCTTCGGTGCTGCATCATGCGCTCATTCGTTGTCATGCTCTGTTGTGGTATTAAAAAGATTCTGCTTGTCTCCAGTCATTTTCATAGAAATGACGTAGAATTGCATAGAAATGCATTTATAAAAGGCATTTTTTCGTAGACTAAGTGAATAGATAGATTCATGCAGTGCTTTTATTATAATGGATATCTTTTCACCTCTCTTGTCCGTGGTGGTTTGAGAATCCACAACCTTCTGGCTACTTTGCATTGTAATTCTTACAAAAAAGCTCTCGTCTGTCCTAGGAGTGAGGATAAACGGTAGGCATGTTTTTTGCTATCCACTTTATATTTTAATTATTATTTTGGGTATTGGGGAGTTTATTTTTTCAAACGTTCATGGAGGGTCAGATAAAATATATTTTACTGAAGGGAAGGCCATCCATTTTAATTTCAGAGATCCGATTTTCTCCAAGTATTCCTCGTTACAAATAACATACAATCCCTTAGAACCTGGCAAGTAGAGACCAATTTGCCATAATATCTCAGTACAGTACATCAGTCAACGCTGACTTTGAAAACCAAGATATTATCTGTCAAAACATGAGCGATAATACAGTTCAAAGACACATTTTCTATATTCAAACAGCTTTGGAACAGACATAGTTCAAGTAGTGTCTGATAGCCTCAACATCCACCATCAAATCAAGCATGGCACTACATGCAGTGGGACATTTTACATGCAGTTGCATCAGGAATAAAATAGAGAGAATAATGAGGGCATTCACCATTCAGCACCTGGAAAAGCTACTGTATTCCAGAGCCAATCCCTAAACAAACATATTAACTGTCTGGATAGAAAAGCTGCGCTGGAAGAACCATAGCTTTACCAAACAGTGGCCTGAAAGCACGCCTAAAGCCACAGAGAAACAACTGCTTGTAGGCAACAACAACACACAAAGCACAGTTTCAGTCATAGGCTTTGAAACTGGGTAGAGAGGTCACAGGGGGAAAGAGGGAAGAGAAGGAGAGGAGGATTCAACAAAGGAGGCAGATAAGGGTTAGTCAGTCCATCCGAAAAACAGGCAGGTTAATAGACAACTATTCCCCAGGGGTCAGGGGTCGAGGAGACAGAAAGGGGTAAGGGGTTGGGGGTAGTCAGGACAACTGCGTGTGTGGATCTGTACACTGTGGGCCCAAACGTCACTGGGACACTCAACACTGATGTTGACTAACACTCTGGTCTCCATGGTGTTAACATGACAATAAAAATGTAATGGTGACACTAAATATTCTGAACTCGAGGGTGACAGTAAACATATAGGACGTTTCCCAGACACAGATTAAGCCTATTGCTGGATTAAAAAGCATGCTCAATGGAGAATCACCGTCAGCTTTTTTTTGTCCAGGACTAGGGTTAATCTGTGAACGGGAAACCAGTCGCTAATGTTGACAGACAGGCAAGAACATGTTGTGAACAACTTCAGTATAGTGCATGTTTTGAGGTGTTCATATTGCTGCGTATGGAAAGATGTAGTATTGTGCATGTACTGTATATGACCCGTGGGGAGGTGTACAGTACAGAGCCCTACAGTGTGTGTTTTCATAGTAAAACCTGATGTTCATCATAGCTGTCATAAAGAGCGAGTAATTCGGGCAGAAGAATTAAAGGAAACAGTGATCTAGGTAAAGTGACCTTTATTTAGTGTCATTACCACATGACTAAGTAGTGATACCAAATTGGCTGTAACAGCTGTGACTGAGGCATTTTATTGAGGTGGGCAACATTTTCCTGGTTATGATGAATAGCTTAATGTACACACCCAGCTTCAGGAGGATGCTGCATTGGATTGTTGATATGCCTAAATTATCCACATTTTTTGAGTTTCTAATGCACAACTTAAAATGAATTTAGCGACATAGCATGACTGATGATGTCGTTATTAAGAAGAGAGGTGACATGAGAGTTGAGTTGTATTGATGGCTAGACGGGAAGTGATGTAATCTGGTGTCTATATTCCTCGAGCCACTGAGATATAAACAAGAGTAAGGAACTGGCACCGTCTCTCCAGGACACCAAACCCTTTTCAGCAGCAAAGAGAAGTTCAGCCTGAGTTCATTCTCTGCTCTTCTCCTAGTGCTTTAATGAGTTTCAGAGCCCTGCCTGTTTGCCTCTATTATCGAGTGGTCTCCCTGTACTTGTTGGCTAAATTAGCTGCTAGCAAGTTTTTTCCCGCCGTACCCACACAGGTTCATTTGAATATGGAGACGACCCAGGAGGTCTGCTTAAAATAAGCTAAGCAGGAAATAACACTGGGAAAACAAACAGCGAGGTCTAAAAGCTGGGTCTAAATATCGTGCTTTTGCAAACGCGTAGGTTGAAGCATTCTGACACTATAGGGAGGTAGGCGTTCTCCTTTGAGGTAAACATAGGGCCGAACCGCAGCTAAATGATTGCTGGAAATGTTCATAACAGCGAGGTCTCACAAGGGGTGCTTGTACTTGTATTTTGGTCAGTCATAGTCTTTATATAATAGATTGCTTCTATCCGTAGCTGGATGAATCATGTCACCTTTTATTTGCGCCTGTGTAGGCCTTACATAAAATAAAAACAAAAGCTGTTGGGATGCAATTCTAGAGGGCTTCAGAATTGCTATTACTGTAGCTTGTGGTAAATTGTTTTTGTTTATTGTGCCAAAGATGTTTCAAACCTGCCTCAAGGCCAACCTTAAACTTACATCAGCGCTATCTAGGCTCTTCTCAAATTAACCTCCGTTTACAGAAGTACATTATGAGTTGTATTGGTGCTGAGCTAGAACAAAAGCCTGCACCCACGGCTGCCCTCCAGGAGCAGAGTTTCTTGACCCCTATTCTACCTACAGTATACTGCATCTCATCTGAAGTTTCCACGATGTTCCTTAACTGAAACCAATAGCTAGTACAGTGTGTGGGTGCATCAGAGAGAGAGGCCTTCCTGGAACTGCCACACTGTTACTTCCAGAAAGGTTCCTCTCTCGCCTTATCAGTCGGGTTCCCCGTGCTTTTGATTGAACCGGCAGCCAGGCGACACTAGCCCATGCTGAAATAGATTGCGTTGCCCAAGTTTCTATTACGGTTTCTCCTTGTCCGCGCGCCGGCTGCTGGTTATTTATTTGTTACAGGCTTTTCTCATTTGAGCCTGGGTAGCTCATCATTGCAGCCGGAGACTCTGTCGGCCTGAATGGAACCCATCACTAGCAAGGATTTATGGACTCCTGACAAGGCGCCAGAGGAGCGCAGCAAGGAGAGCCTGGGCTAAAAGAAATAGCATCAACGAACAGCCTTCCCATCCTGCTCAATATTAGGAGCTCCAGTTGGTTTCCTATTGGGAGTCATCTGGGAATGACATTTAGGAAGCAGCGCTCTAGACAGCGTGAGAAGAGAAGACATGCTTGGTCGTGTGTGATTGTTAAAGTGTGTCCCGCTGGAGAGCGGAGAGTAAGCTACCCTAGTATACGGACAAATTAAGAGATGAGGAGACAAGCAGGAGTCATTCTGTTTGGAGATTGATTTGAATAGTTAATTGAAGGGTTAATTGGAGCAAATGCAGTATCTATTTAAGTGATTAAGCCTCTCTAACTCATGGTTGCTTCATTAAGTGAGTGGATATATGTTAAATGTTCAGTGTCCTACACACAGAGATTAGAGTGTTAGTGCTCAGCCTGGTTAGTAGTGTGCAGTGAAGCTTCAGGGCCCATCAATGCAATCCAGTGCAGGTCGAAGTTCAGCAGACACAGACACCCCACCCCCTTACCCTCCATCTCCACACTGATTGGTTCCGAGTCAGGTGACCCCTGGTCCCCAACTGAGACTGGAGGACCGCCATCTGGACCTGTACCTCTTTCAGAGTCACCTGCCACCTTTGGGAATGGGGCCACCTGATTGGTTGTGCTGGCGGTTGTTGTGGGTGTGGTCTTCCCTGTTGTTGTGCAGGTGGGGGAGGGGTAACAAAGTGACCCGTTAGTGAAATGGAAATGCAGCACACAAAAACACCTAAATATAATGTTGTTTTATGACAAGGGAAGGATTCTTTGTGCCTTGGAGAAAAAAAACATAAATCCAGCATGAAAAAAAGATTACTCTCATAATTACTGTTAAGCTGATGATGACAAGGAGGGCATTAACATAAAGAGTGCTTTGAAGAGAATTCAACTGAATCCATGACTGCAATAAATAAAGTAGGTAGCCTATACATTACACGAAAAGCACTCCTCCATAGGTGCAACATTCAGTGGTTTAGAACCAACGTTTTCCCCCACTGTTTAATGCCCTTAATAGATAAAACATTTAGGCATTGCAGCAATTACGAGTCATTGGAGAAAAACACTCAGGGGCAATATGGTCATGATTTGGCTGCAGTGCCTGCCTTAAGATTTCCAAACCTGCTACCTTTGTTACTGAACCAGTGAGGAATCTCTTGCACCTGGCACTGCAGTACATTCTACACAGCAAAACCCTGTTGTTGTGGACGCTACCAACTGGTGCATGAATGACTCTTCCAGCACATACAAACTTTGATATACAGTTACCTTTCACGGCCGATTTTCTTTACTAAGTAGTTGACAGATTAGGTGAAATAAATACCAGTAGCTGAGGTAATGGTAGGTAATGATTTACAGCAACTTTCGGTTCTCTGCTTCACTAAACTGTTTTACAGGTAGTTACCGTCTTAACCTACATATGGAATGGTCTATGGAAAATGTGACAATGTTTACGGAAAATGTGACAATGGCAACATATCCAATTAGGATCTATACTGGTACTGTCGGGTTATGTGGTGTCTGAGTCTGTGGATCAAATACGGGTCTGTACTGTGAGAGACCTGGCAGAAGAAAGCACTGTCATCGTCACAACACCCATCATGAGTGTCTTCCTAATTCTCTGACACTGGATGTCCTTGAGGCCTTGTGTGCAGCACGCCTCTATTGACGTGGACGTTTCGCTAATAAGCCGGCCATAATGTTAGCATACTGGAGGGTGCCAGCCCAGATTGAAAGCGAAAGGCCCGCTCTCGATGCCAGTTGATAGTTTTCACTCTGAATAAGGTGCCCTGTCAGAGCACCATCTGCGCCAGGCAAATGAAAACGGCACACCGGGGAGTTCAGCCTTGGCATGCCAGACAACAGCTCCAGGCCTGCATTATTACTTCAATTTATCAACATTGTGTGTGTGCCTGTGCATTGTTTTCTCCTTTACAGAAGGAAAAGGAGAAAAGCACAATATGCAATGGGGAATGGTTTGATTGTCCACTCTGCTGGGTGTTTGTCTCTCGCTGCTTTCTCTATGGGATGGGATTGTTCCATTCCGTGGAATAGTAAGAAAGAGGACTCAGAAACCAATGCACACCAGCGAGAATGGCATTGTTCAACATTATGGGGTGTTCTATTGTGGGGAAACCTTGATCTTCAGTTTGGACTCAAAGGTTTTTGTCCTTCTGCAAGTCTGAGTCTGAAGTATGACAGTATGTGAAGTACTTCAAACAGAGTACAGAGGCATGGATGGAGTAATCGCCTGGCGGAATTAGCCAGTGGGGTTGCTCATCTAGTCCCACTGCCCACTGAGCGGCACTACTTCCTCCAGCAGAGAGGATACGGAGAACAAAGGCATTGTGGGAATGTGGAGGTCTGAGGCTAAGCTGCAGTGCAGACAGTATTGCATCTGTTCTGAAGTAGATGGAAAGGCTGGACTGGACACTGGATGGATGGTATTGTTGAGATATAATGCCCAGCAACTCTCACTAAGATGGTCTCAATGCTGTGTTTATCACTTCTAGGGATAAGCAGCCACCATCAGTACCCATGGATAATTTGTAAGGTGACAAAGGGATATACAGTAGAAGTCGGAAGTTTACATACACTTAGTTTGGAGTCATTCAAACTCATTTTTCAACCACTCCACACATTTCTTGTTAACAAACTATAGTTTTGGCAAGTCAGTTAGAACATCTACTTTGTTCATGACACAAGTAATTTTTCCAACAATTGTTTACAGACAGATTATTTCCCTTAAAATTCACAGTATCACAATTCCAGTGGGTCAGAAGTTTACATACACTAAGTTGACTGTGCCTTTAAACAGCGTGGAAAATGTCAAGGCCTACCTTCAAACTCAGTACCTCTTTGCTAGACATCTTGGGAAAATCTATAGAAATCAGCCAAGACCTGAGAAAATTGTTGACCTCTACAAATCTGGTTGATCCTTGGGAGCAATTTCCAAACGCCTGAAGGTACCACGTTCATCTGTACAAACAATAGTACGCAAGTATAAACACCATGGGACCATGCAGCCGTCATACCGCTCAGGAAGGAGACGCGTTCTGATGAACGTACTTTTGTGCGAAAAGTGAAAATCATTCCCAGAACAACAGCAAAGGACCTTGTGAAGATGCTGGAGGAACAGGTACAAAAGTATCTATATCCACAGTAAAATGAGTCCTATATCGACATAACCTGAAAGGCCGCTCAGCAAGGAAGAAGCCACTGCTCCAAAACCGCCATAAAAAAGCAAGACTACGGTTTGCAACTGCACATGGGAACAAATATCGTACTTTGTGGAGAAATGTCCTCTGGTCTGATGAAACAACAATAGAACTGCTTGGCCATAATGACCATCGTTATGTTTGGAGGAAAAGGGGGAGGCTTGCAAGCTGAAGAACACCATCCCAACCGTGAAGCACGGGGGTGACAGCATCATGTTGTGGGGGTGCTTTGCTGCAGGAGGGACTGGTGCACTTCACAAAATAGATGGCTTCATGAGGTAGGAAAATGATGTGAATATATTGAAGCAACATCTCAAGACATCAGTCAGGAAGTTAAAGCTTGGTCGCAAATGGGTCTTCCAGATGGACATTGACTCCAAGCATACTTCCAAAGTTGTGGCAAAATGACATAAGGACCCCAAAGTCAAGGTATTGGAGTGGCCATCACAAAGCCCTGACCTCAATCCCATTGAAAAGTTGTGGGCAGAACTGAAAAAGCGTGTGCGAGCAAGGAGGCCTACAAACCTGACTCCGTTACACTCGCTCTGTCAGGAGGAATGGGCCAAAATTCACCCAACTTATTGTGGGAAGCTTGTGGAAGGCTACCAGAAACATTTGACCCAAGTTAAACAATTTAAAGGCAATGCTACCAAATACTAATTGAGTATATGTAAACTTCTGACCCACTGGGAATGTGATGAAAGAAAGAAAAGCTGAAATAAATCACTCTACTATTATTCTGACATTTCATATTCTTAAAATAAAGTGGTGATCCTAACTGACCTTTGACAGGGAATTTTTACCAGAATTAAATGTCAGGAATTGTGAAACTGAGTTTAAATGTATTTGGCTAAGGTGTATGTAAACTTCCGACTTCAACTGTATATATATTCTTTAACCAGCAACTACTTTTGGGGAAAACTGTGGATTCCCATTGAATTAGACTGATAAGTAAGTTTGAGAGGAGTGAGCCTGAATGAGTTCGCCAATTGTATCACTACCTACCTGACTAGTTAACTAACTAGCCGGCTAACTCAGCTAACCGAAAACCATTGAGCTACGTCAATAAAAGCAGTAAACAATTCTGCTCTCTGACAGAAAACAATCAAGTCATGGCCCATGAATGTCATTATCATAATTTGAAGATAATTCTACAGTAATTGTTTATTAATGCTACGTTGGTTTCTCAAACGACTGCCTCGCCTGGTTCACCAACTACTTCTCAGATAGAGTTCAGTGTGTCAAATCGGAGGGCCTGTTGTACCGGCCTCTGGCAGTCTCTATGGAGGTGCCACAGGTTTCAATTCTTGGGCCGACTCTCTTCTCTGTATACATCAATGATGTCGCTCTTGCTGCTGGTGAGTCTCTGATCCACCTCTACGCAGACGACACCATTCTGTATACTTCTGGCCCTTCTTTCAACACTGTGTTAACAACCCTCCAGACGAGCTTCAATGCCATACAACTCTCCTTCCGTGGCATCCAACTGCTCTTAAATACAAGTAAAACTAAATGCATGCTCTTCAACCGATCGCTGCCCGCACCTGCTCGCCCATCCAGCATCACTACTCTGGACGGTTCTGACTTAGAATGTGGACAACTACAAATACCTAGGTGTCTGGTTAGACTGTAAAATCTCCTTCCAGACTCACATCAAGCATCTCCAATCCAAAGTTAAATCTAGAATTGGCTTCCTATTTCGCAACAAAGCATCCTTCAATCATGCTGCCAAACATACCCTCATAAAACTGATCATCCTACCGATCCTAGACTTCGGCGATGTCATTTACAAAATAGCCTCCAATACCCTACTCAATAAATTGGATGCAGTCTATCACAGTGCCGTTTTGTTACGAAAGCCCCATATACTACCCACCACTGTGACCTGTACGCTCTCGTTGGCTGGCCCTTGCTTCATACTCGTCGCCAAACCCACTGGCTCCAGGTAATCTACAAGACCCTGCTCGGTAAAGTCCCCTCCTTATCTCAGCTCGCTGGTCACCATAGCAGCACCCACCTCTAGCACGCGCTCCAGCAGGTATATATCTCTCTGGTCACCCCCAAAGCCAATTCCTCCTTCGGCCGCCTCTCCTTCCAGTTCTCTGCTGCCAATGACTCGAACGAACTACAAAAATCTCAAATTGGAAACACTTATCTCCCTCACTAGCTTTAAGCACCAGCTGTCAGAGCAGCTCACAGATTACTGCACCTGTACATAGCCCATCTATAATTTAACCCAAACAACTACCGCTTCCCCTACTGTATTTATTTATTTATTTTGCTCCTTTGCACCCCATTATTTCTATTTCTACTTTGCACATTCTTCCACTGCAAATCTACCATTCCAGTGTTTTACTTGCTATATTGTATTTACCTCGCCACCATGGCCTTTTTTTGCCTTTACCTCCCTTATCTCACCTCATTTGCTCACATTGTATATAGACTTATTTTTCTACTGTATAATTGACTGTATGTTTGTTTTACTCCATGTGTAACTCTGTGTTGTTGCATGTGTCGAACTGCTTTGCTTTATCTTGGCCAGGTTGCAATTGTAAATGAGAACTTCTTCTCAACTTGCCTACCTGGTTAAATAAAGGTGAAATAAATCAAAGAAAGAAAAAAGAATACATCTCAGCTGAGAGCGCTAGCAATGTGCTTTAGCGCCTGCTGCCAGCCACTGATCTCTGTAGCCACCCTGCTCTATGGGAGGCAGTGGGGAGTAATGGAGCGTTACAGAGATGATGATTCTCCTTGATAAAGGGAAGTAGGCAGCTTGGCCACTGGCGCTGCTAGCCTGTTAAACAACCATGCTGGTGCTGCTGCCAGGACTAGCTTTGGACAACAGCTACAATGTTAAAGATAGCTGTTTGTGTGAGAGAAGTGGTGTTCTCTGCAACAAATGTTCCTGAACTACTCATGTTGCATAACAAGATCAAAAATGGGGAATAGAGATGTTGCTTACCAGGCTTTGCTAGCATTAGCCTGTTTGCTAACAACCTCAGGCAGTTCGACAAGCTTTAAAAATAGAGGATAAAGAAATGTCAACTGACCATATGCTGAATCAGCAAGAGTGCTTTGCTTGCGTGTGGTCGCCAGGACATCTAGAGAAGAAAAGGGAAGCAACAGACATATTGACAGAACAGTACATTGTGTAAGTCTGAGTAGTGGTTAAATACTCAAACAGTTTTTAGTTAAATGTATAATTGACTGCTTGTTTAACGTGACCATCTGCAGGGGAAAATTGAGAGCAAAATTCCCACTGGGGTACTCTCTTCAGCTAGGAAATGACAGGCTACTTATACTTGTATTGAGTTGCTGATTAATTTCATTGTAGTATCATTCCCCAAGTATGGCAATCACTTTTTCAGGATCATTTTGGACAATTAAACGCACTTGATAAGCTCCGCTTGTTATGAAAGAGCTTTTATGATGGCTCTGTGCCAGTAGTGGAGAGCCATTAAGAACAGATGATTGGTCCACCTTACCGTGGCAGCTGTCTGGGTAGTGAGGGTAGCCGTTCTCCACATCCTGCTCAAATCCGCCCCTGAGGAAAAACAAAAACAGAAGAGGACAAAACGGCCTGTCAGCGTGTATGTGTCATTCCTCTTTCACCATTTAAACACAACCCCCGCTTTCATTAATTGGGTACATTGTCAAGCTTTCCAAAATGGTTCTGTTGATGACAAAGACTTAAATAAATGGTGCTGCAAAAGAAAACCATTTAATTGGTTTAGTCTCTGCAAGGTCAGGCTGACTGTTTTGTTAATTCACCTGAGTCCAAATTCTAATGGATGTGTCGAGGTGCTATCATCTGGCTAGAATAATGTTTCACCACCAGTTGCATGATGATTCTGTAGTTCTCCACTTTTTCTCTTATATAGCAAAATAAACACTGCATTCTTGTAAGACATTTAGTACCTCCAGTATTTATTTACATTTGGTTGTGCTCCAGTGCATTGGACACTTTCTTGGACATCCTTCTTCTATGAATCAAAGGCTTGTACACATTCAGAAATCATGCATTCCCCCTGGTGAGTAATGTGATTGCGTTGATGCACAGTGGAGTGAGTGGCCCCTTAGTCAAGTAGAACATAACATCAATGGCACTGAATCTTCTACAACGCAGTATCGACTGAACAGGCAATCAAAGAAAATAACAGATATAAATACTCATGAACATTCACACATATGCAAACACACACACACAGACTTTCCAGGCGCAGCCAAAAACAAATTACATCTAAATGAAAAGCAGGCCTAGATGAGTGAATACAGACCCAGTGAGCAAATCAAGAGTGAAAAAATAAAACATGGAATTCAGAGGGGAGAAATAATAAACTCAGAGAAATAATAACTTCACTTATCTTTCTATGCTCAGCAGTTGGCCCACTGACAGCCGATAGCATTAGTTGTATTACCACAGCAGAGTGGGTTTGTTTGTGAGTGAATAGGTCGGCCTGGGGGATTTTGCGTGATTGTGTGTCCGTGTGTGTGGACCACAACTAGTAACCAGTATTACCATATGCCTCCATTCCCTTTCTGTCTGTTCTATTAATGTATTTCTTTCTTCTGAGAGTGTGAGAGAAAGAGCCATGGAGAGAGACCTAGACTGGCCTCTTTGGCATGCCATGTCCCCAGGCGTTGACAGTGATGGGAGAGGGACAGGAAACCATGGAAACGGTTCACCTCTGGCTCAACCCCCCCCAAAAAAGCTGCCGGCAGAATTTATGCCACCTCTGGAGCGAGAGAGTAAGGGAGGAGAGAGAAGGGGGGGGGGTCCCGTTGCTCTCCGGTCCAGCCCCATTACAGCCTTTATGAGCTGTTGCATCTGTTCTGGAGGCATGGCCATGCTCGGGTTCTGACTATTTCACACCATATCAACTCTTTCTCGCTCTCTCTGACGTGGACAGAGCAGGCACAGCGTAATAGCTCTACTGACTGCATGTATAATATTTGCCAATCTCTTCGGTTCCACTCCATTGGCTTGCTGCATGGCACTGTCCCGCTGGTTAAAAACGTGATAAATCAAGCCTCAGTCCAATTCTGATTACCTGCCCAGCACGTACACACCGCCGCACACACACATACACACTTTTGGAATCTTCCATTAACCTCTGGCTGTGAAGCTATGGAAAATAAAACCCATGGGTGGCCAATCACAGGATATGCAATAAGTCAATCCCCAGCAGAATAATCAATTTGAAGCAGTCCATATGACTATTAGGATAGTGGCAGCTGTCTTTACTGTGATGCCTGTCCACCCAACCACACTAAGTTTACAGCCCATGTTTGCAGAGGTGAATACCAACAGCAGGTGATTTAATGCCACACTGAAAATCCGAGAAACAGTGACAGCCCAGTTCCTGAGTGTCAGGAGGCAACATAGGAGATGAAATAGTGTATTCTACTGCATCTCCTCCTCTACCTCTCTCCTTCCCTCCCTCACTCCCTCTGTTCGGAAGACAGTGAGGTACACACAACATGATTGAAATCCACCCAGCTGAGCATTACTTTCGATTCCATGCTACAGTGCAGAAAGAGAAAGACAGTGGGTCAGGAGGGAGTCTCAGACAGAGGAATTGATTGGCTTTTTGTTTGCACACACACACCCTGCTTGGTGCTGACGCTGAGCCAGTCGATAGCTCTAAGTGTCAAATGGCTTCCTTCCAGTTCATCAGAATGGATCAGTAAATTACATTGAGGTCATTTTGATCGATGCCTTTCAGTTCCACCCCAGAGTGACGCATGACCCCTCCAAGCGGGTATCTGGGGTTTCATTTCCGAGTGATTGCAGACGTGATGTATGTCCACCACTTAGAAATAAACAAGATGGATGCTCGTCCTATATGTGAAATGGAGCCGACAGACCAATGTTTTTACTGTAATTTAGAGGCCGTATTCATCACATTGACAATCTGGGCAAGTCAAACTCCAGATTAGGTATTGATTATTGAAAGTATACAAGGAAGTGGTATGCAGAGTACTATGAGGCTACTGCTACTTCATTCATTTACTGTATGTTTCATGCAAGATCATATGGCCATTTGATGTTGATAAATTGTCAGCAAAATGTTATTTTTCTGATCGAAGACTCAACAGTAATATTTGACACATAGTACTCAACAAAACCAGGACCAAAGAGTAGGGGCTAGGGATGGGTTTGGTACTTGGCCTCTAAACCTAATCTCTTATGATTGGCTGCGTGGTGGGGTGGTGCTTATGCAGCGTCTGTGACGTACCTGAATCCGGGCACCACCATAGCACAACTCCCCGTCCTCTGCCACACGCAGTAAGGGTCCCTCGAGGACAGACAGCTCCTGCGAGACAGACAGACAGTCAGATTTCGGTGTGTGAACACTATTAAAGAGTAATAGAGACCAAATACATATTTTAATGAAGACTCTTTGGTGAGGCATGACCTGAAGTGATATGTGATATCTATTCACCTATCAACACCCCCATATTCTGGAGTGTCTCATTAACATCACAGGACACAGTCACACCAGACGAAGTAAAACAGATCAGGCCAGGGTGTCATTTTACCTCAGAAAAAACCTGCCATTTCATTTTTTCAACTGCCGGGTGAACCTAGCTTGTAACTCTCCTATCTAGGAGCTCAGAAAGAGGCAGAGATGAATATGAGAGATGGTCAATGTAGTGTGACTGGCTGTCGGTCTGTGAGGCTGCAGACAGCAGTGTTTGTTGAAAGCCCCCTGGGTGTCTGGTAGCCAGAGGCAGTCTTGGACAGGGACTCAGTGACACAGCCCAACTAACAGGCCAGTATGTAGAAGAGATGTAGGGAGCCAGAGAGGAGGACTGCGAGTTAGGTCAGTCATGCTCAACATGGTTTACAACACAGAGGGCCGTGTAGAGAGGGAGAGTGGAGGAGTCTCCACCAGACCAGCATTGACAACATGTCAGAGTTAAAGGTAATGACCCCTATCTGTAGGGGAGACTTGAAGCATTCCTGCTGGCTCCTTTTCTCTGTGCCTGTCAGGACACGATGAAGACACAGGTGTTCCTCTCACCTATGGGACCACTAGAGCTGTGTATATATTTATAGCTCTGTATGGAACCACTCATTAGAAACTGTCTGTCTGGAACAAAGGTCCACCATGTCTAGTCTCTCCTCTCTCTGTGGTGTAAATACATGATGTCTCCTCCCTACCTGTGGCTTGTCCTGTTTTGCTGATTTTCTGTTCTTTACTGAGAATATCACCCCTGGTCTGTGGGGTTACAGCTGACCTATTCTAGGGGTTCTCATTAATCCAGCACTGTGATGAAAACAGATGCAAATGTGACAACTTTTTAAAAACTTTTGTGCTTAAATAACTAAAAAAGGGGGGAAATAAAAATGTTAAGAACATTGTGTGGGTCAGAGGGTTGAGAATGTCACAACTTTTGATATCTCTCTTTGCCATCTTTTTCACTAACTCTCTTTTCTCTATATATTTCATTCAATGTGTTTCTGCTGTCTGAACCATATCCATTTCTGAAACCTAATAGAAACAGCAGCTGCAGCGAGAGCGAGAGATAGAAAAATGGTTTTGCTTTGTGCAAGATAGAGGCTACAGTAAGGTGGAGAGATAGACCAAACCAACCAAACCTAATTTGGAGGCAGACAGATGGAGAGTGTGGAGAGGAGGATATGGGCCTGAAACCTGACCCCTGCAAGGCATCATGGGGCTTAAGGGGCCCCTAATCCCTGGTTGATGTGCACTGGGCTGTTTCAGCGGGATCCAGCGATGGAGGGGCTTTAAGCCCTCTAAAGTGAGCAGGCCCTATCCTTCTCCTCGTTGCGTTGAAACCCTGGCCGTGGGTTGGCCTGCCGCCAATCAGCTGGTTCCAATTTGTGCGTCCCTCAACAGGGATGCTGTTGAGCACTTCTCTAAGGCTCGCAATGAGGGTTTAGCATGCTATGGGGGATACGCACCCCTGTTCAAATTTAATACAAATGTTTTTCTTGGGAGGTTGGGTAGAGGCGGTGGGGAACATTCCTCCACAACCCCAAAATAGGACACAAGATTGTGGAGTACACTAGCTCGGACAAAAACAACCCTGACAAAAGAAATCACAGCAGTTGCTCTGACTGCAAGGAAGCCCTTTTCACTTCCCTCATAACAACGTCAGCTTCTAAACTCTTGGTGATTCATATTTTGAATATAGTCTGTTGCATACAGCATATTTACAATTTGGCATAAACGATACCACCCTGCTGCTGATTGATTGTAAGTCACACATGTGTAACTTCACATCACCATAGTAGCACTGGGGGAAGGAAGCCTCTATAGCGGCAAACACATGAACAATGGAATTCCACTGCATTATATTAACATACACGTGGCAACTGTTAACAGCGCAGTACTAGCTCTATATAATAGACCGGGTATCACTCACTCCTTGCAGGAGCCGTAGTCGTTGCAGCGGCTCAGAGGTACTCGGATCACACAGCTGGAGAAGGCCACAAACAGGGTGTGATGTTCCCTGTCCAGCTCCAATCCCAGAACCCGTCTGTCCTCTCCGCGGACGTTACATCTAGGAAAGGGGAAACAACAAACACGACTCATTATTTCCGAAATTTATGCTGATGGATGGTGACAACAGCAGCATCCTGGGAGAGTATGCAAATGAGAGAGGAGTTCAAAAGCTTTTCAGGATATGTACTAACAGCCCCACAACACATATCTCTGTCTTATTACAGTGGAGTCGTCTTGAAAGCATCACATACATCTGTTTGTTGCTGAACCAATAAAAGTGAATGTTATGAGAGGAGTGCACTGTATTATAAAACAAATAGTTTGTATCATATATCTGAAAGAGAATGGAGAAAGGGAGGCTGACTTGGTGGGGTTGTAGACATCGATGTCCTCCAGTAGCTGTGTGCTGAAGGAGGCGTTGAGATGGGTGCTGGCCAGGATCTTCAGTACCCTGCCGTCCTCGCTCCCCAGGAACAGCACCGTGTGGTTCTTATAGGGCCCAGCAGACGTATCCACTGCTAGCTGGGTCAACTTGAACCTGGGTGGACACAACAACAGGGTTGTGGTTCGGGGTTAACATGATGATACCTCCGAAGAGACTAAGCATCTGCAATTAAAGATGTGAACTATTGTCGGAGTGTGTCCATGCACTGCAACGTGACCCCACTGTGTAAGATTATGCAGGACACTATTGTAAGTAAAACCATTGTACAGCTGCTCTCAACTTTCCTTCAGTCCCACACAAGTTGACGACATGTTTACTCAGAACATCACACTGACTAGCACTACGCTAGCTAAATGACTCAACAAAGTGATGCATTCATCGTTGAAGTTCCGTTGTTCAACTCGTCTCGGGAGAGTTCTGAAGCAGATGTGACGTTTGGAGGCAGATGTGAGACAGACAGCGTGCCCTCCCTCCGCTGTGTGAAGACGCCTGGTTGTCTGTCAGACTGGCTCGGCTTCACCATGTAAGTCACGGCAGGGGATCGAGCTAGGGGGCTGTCTGACAGCCCTCTGACACCCACTCTTCATTCAGCACCGCTACATGGCTGGGCTTCTAATGAGCCACTGGAGCTATTTCCTGTGTTAGTCTGGTAGACCACATCCGGATGTTGTCTTTAGTTGATGCGCTTTTCAGCTTTTCACAGACCCCCTTCTGGCTGGATCTATAATTTGGGGAGGCCATATCCTGCTTGTGTCGATCTTTGATGTGGTGTTTTGGAAAACCCCATCCTGACTGCGTCTAACTTTTATATTTAAAGGGCTTTTCATGTTGATACAAGGGACCAACTGTTATCTATTTCACCAAGGAGATCGATTAAATAGTTTTCTACCCATCAATTTTCCCTTTTATCTTTTCATCCCTGCTGTAGCTACCTGCTGGTTGTGCGTGTGAAGTAGGGCCGGTGGTTGACGGAGGGAACTGCCTCATCCATCAGGGGGTGGTTCTTGATGAAGGTCAGGGTGTCGTCGGGGAAGGTCGTGGACGACTTGTAGGCAGCGGCAGAGCCGTCGCCGGCACAGCAGCCTGGTCTGTGAGACAGAGAGGCGGAGAAGAAGCAAGTCAGTGGAGTTTCAAAGTCAGTGGGCTAGATTTACTAAGAACTCACGCTGAGGGAATATGATATTGTAGATGCAAACATTTGTTGACAGTGTTTACACTGGAATAAAGTAAATATGTCTGGACTGAGGCTGTCAAAGTTCCCACTCATATGTGTTGGTCTTACCTGGGTTTGGGTACCTGCTCCTCAGGCACGGGCGTCCAGGTTGACTCACTGTTCCTCTGCTCCTTGAACTTCCCATTGAAGGCCTTCTCAATGTCATCCATGTAGAATGCACATACTGCTGAGCCTGTGATACTGATGAGGAAAACAACAGAGACATCTGTCATGGGAAAGGCCCATATTAACCCAGGTTATAATGGATTGTATAGCTATAAAGCATTCAAGACTGCTGCCCAGGGTTGTAAAGGACCTTAAACAACAATCTTATAAAATAGGCTTTTAAAAATATACAATATCAAGGGTTATGATATTGCAAATGTGAACATGATCTTTTTTTCTTTCTATTTTCTAGAAGAAGAGGTACAGTAAAACCTCATACTCATTGTATGAGTATGTCCTGTATATCTCTATGGCCATCTGTAATGTTGCCGCTTGGTACTGTGACTGACCTGTTGGCCTGTGTAGTGAAGACCCCCAGCACGGCTGGTCTGTGATTGATCTGCAGCACGTTGGTCAGCGACTGCAGAACGTCAAAGTAGAAGAAGGAATCGCCCGGCACCGAGCAGTTGAGCCGCGCTTTAAGGAACGACGTCCAGTAACGCTCTAGAACCCTGGGAGAACCTCCGTTGTCGTTCTTACATACACGAGCCACTCGGGAGAACACAACCTGAGGGGGAAAGAGAGAATGGAGAAAGGTTTGATTTTATAGGATTTTCCAACAAATGTTCATTCCTTTTGTGTTCATTCAGTAACAGAACACAGTGACATGACATTACACTGTTTCACATGACATTACATTGCAGCCTATTCAATACAACATTATTGTTCATATGTTACAGTGAACAACAGAAGTTCTGTTTTCTTTTTTTTTTTTTTCTAAATTTTTATCCCATTTTCTCCCCAATTTTCGTGGTATCCAATCGCTAGTAATTACTACCTTGTCTCATCGCTACAACTCCCGTACGGGCTCGGGAGAGACGAAGGTCGAAAGCCATGCGTCCTCCGAAGCACAACCCAACCAGCCGTACTGCTTCTTAACACAGCGCGCCTCCAACCCGGAAGCCAGCCGCACCAATGTGTCGGAGGAAACACAGTGTACCTGGCCCCCTTGGTTGGCGCGCACTGCGCCCGGCCCGCCACAGGAGTCGCTGGAGCGTGATGAGACAAGGATATCCCTACCGGTCCAACCCTCCCTACCCCGGACGACGCTATGCCAATTGTGCGTCGCCCCACGGACCTCCCGGTCGCGGCCGGCTGCGACAGAGCCTGGGCGCGAACCCAGAGACTCTGGTGGCGCAGTTAGCACTGCGATGCAGTGCCCTAGACCACTGCGCCACCCGGGAGGCCCGAAGTTCTGTTTTCTTAACCCCCCCAGACAGCGGAGGTACTCCCAGGGTTCTACAGCATTACTGGACGTCGTTCCTCAAAAGAAAATTGATTGGACATGATTTGGAAAGGCAAACACCTGTCTATATAAGGTCCACAGTTGACAGTGGATGTCAGAGCAAAAACCAAGCCATGAGGTCGAAGGAATTGTCCGTAGAGCTCCGAGACAGGATTGTGTCTAGGCACAGATCTGGGGACGGGTACCAAAACCTTTCTGTGGTATTGAAGGTCAAGAAGACAGTGAGCAATCGGAGAGAAGGGCCTTGGTCAGTGAGGTGACCAAGAACCTGATGGTCACTTTGACAGAGCTCCAGAGTTCCTCTGTAGAAATCTCTGTAGCACTCCATCAATCAGGCCTTTCTGGTAGAGTGGCCAGGCGGAAGCCACTTCTTAGTAAAAGGCACATGACAGCTCGCTTGGAGTTTTCTAAAGGGCACCTAAAGGACTCTCAGACCATGAGAAACAAGATTCTCTGGTCTGATGAAACCAAGATTGAACTCCTTGGCCTGAATGCCAAGCGTCTGGAGGAAACCAGGCACCGCTCATCACCTGGCCAATACCATCCCTACGGTGAACCATGGTGGAGGCAGCATCATGCTGTGGAGATGTTTTTCAGCGGCAGGGACTGGGAGACTAGTCAGGATCGAGTGAAAAATGAACAGAGCAAAGTACATCTCTGCAGAGACCTGAAAATAGCTGTGCAGCGATGCTCCCCATCCAACCTGACAAACCTTGAGAGGATCTGCAGAGAAGAATGGGAGAAACTCCCCAAATACAGGTGTGCCAAGCTTGTAGCGTCATACCCAAGAAGAGTCAAGGCTGTAATCACTGCTAAAAGGTGCTTCAACAAAGTACTGAGTAAAGGGTGTGAATATTTATGCAAATAAGGTATTTCATTTTTATTGTATTTTTTATACATTATTAAAAATATCAAAAAACCTGTATTTGCTTCGTCATTATGGCGTATTGTGTGTAGATAATTTTTTACTGGTACAGGGTGATTTTCAGATGAGTCTTGAGGCTTGTCGGCGTCCTGGAGCAAAACAACGGACATGTACGTATTTGTGAGTAACTCACCTTTCCACAGAGCGGTCATATTAGTGTGTAAACGAAACTGTTCGGACGTTACAGACAGAAGTTGGCAGGTCGGCTGTACCGACATCAGACGAGTCCCAAGACGCTTGTGGGGCCGTACAGCAAAACAGAGAACACTATTGTGTTGGTGAGAGTCTCATCTTTCCATAATAGTTTGTCGGATGCTACAGATGTTTTTGTGAGAAGATTGATTGGTCTGACAAACACCACTCTAGCACTGCCAACTTTCCCTGCAGATGTGAAAGTGCGACATCAGCGGATGCGGTGGATTGAGACGCATCCAATGCAAAAAAACATATCTAGCTTAAACTGACTGATTTTGAAGGGGATTTTTTTTATTATGCTAATTAGATTTTCATGGGGTCGGGGAAATCGAATCTATGGGGTAAAGGGTCTTGCTCAAGGGCCCAACGGTAGGGGAATGTCTTGAGGATGAGAACCCAGCAGCTCTCTATTTGCCAGATCAATTGTACCCTTTTTTCCAGCGCCCGTCCCGGGAATCGAACCGGCCACCTTTCGTCTACAGGTCATTAGCCGCTGGGCTACCTACCACACCCTTCTGTAGTATTGAACTACAACTCTCTTACCTTGCCAAGTGTGGTGTACTCCACAGCAATCTCACTGAAGAAGAAGTACACGTAGTTCCCGTACTCAATGGCATGGAGGAAATGAGGCTCTGAGGAGACAAAAGGGAGAAATATGAAACAGTAACACTGACTGTACTACTTGGTATTCACAACAGTTAAGTATTAGGCAGTCAGTGTTTTGGTAGGAAGCATCACTCATGTGGGTACCACACTTTGATTTAGAATGAATTACTGCATACAAATAGATAATGATATTTGAGGAAGATTTTGAGTAAGATTCTAAAGGTAAATTCACAAGTTGGTTCAAATTAAGACCTAAGGCCAAGGCCAGGTGCTCACCTCGTAGCCATTTGGAGTCGTACTTCACGGTACGAAGCACCGGGCTGCTCTCTCCCAGACTACGGTAAATTACTGCATCACTCGCCAGGAAGTCTGTCATGGTGGCCGAGTAGAAATCACCACCTGAGAGGAACAAAATCCCTAATTTAAGAAAGGTTTGCTTTTTTCAAATGAACACAATTGCAATGAAGACTAGAAACCCATGCCTCCCAATGTGTATTTTCATCTCATGGCTACATTTGATGTAGGGTCTGTGCTGCTCTCAATAACACTGTGTGAACTATGTCTAAATGTCACTGGCAAATTGGCAAGATTGAGGGCAGGTTCACTGATCAAGTTGCTGTCTCTCTGTCTCTGTCCAGAGCAACTCACCAGCGAAGAGGCCGACGTTGGATTGGCGAGACTCAAAGGGACAGCGGGCCTGACCCACCACCTCCTCACCATCCTGTTCCAGTGTGGACATCTGGGAGAGAAAGGGAAGAGAGAGAAGAGGGGACTCAGAGAGGGAAGGGGGTACTTCATAAAGCTATTTATAGGAGTGTAACTAAAACAAAATAACTCCAAGGAGCTTATATTGAAAAACCTCAACTAAAATAACTAGGTCAGTGTTTGCAGTTGTTAAGTTGACTGTTTTCCCCTTACTGAAAAATCCATTTCAGTCCAAACTTGAGTATTGTTCTGTTTAATATCAGGTTAGCTTTACTGCTAACTGCCAAGTTATAAAGTCGACCCCTTAAAGTCATGGACAGAATGTGCCTCTCGTCAATCCTGCTGAATAAATAAGAACACGTGTCATAAAGATACCTTTTATTTAGTACGTTTTACACTGCATTGTAACAACAGTGAAGTCAAAAGGTCAGGAGTAACACTCCTGTCAGCCTGTGCTATGGCTGCTACTCTGGCACCACTGTGAGGAGACAGTATCTCCTAACCACAGATCTTTAGCAGCTATTCCTGCCCCACCGATAACAAGGTCGTAAACCTCGACTCAGACAATATGTGTGAATCCTGCTGTGGTGGGGAGGGGGGGGGGGGGGTACAGAATGCGACCCGGAGGAGAGGTCATTCTCGGCAGCTCCAGCACACTCCAGCAAACAGCTACCTTCACAAACACACACAGTGACAGCTGTCAACATCTGTGTTTATATTTAACGCTGTGTCACTGCTCAGTGTTCCCTATAGGTACACTCTCTAAGTGAGAAATACACCAATGTTCACTTCCTGGTCTAGCTACCACCTGGCCACACAACCCCTGTCTTTGATCCAGCTGGCTCATTGGGCAGAGTGTTTTGTGGAGATCAATTTACATGGAAAACGCACTCTGTGCAAAGTAAAACATGTTCCACCCGTCCACACCCACAATCCAATCCCCTTCACCCTAACACACCCTCTCCTGACCCCACTGCCCTCCTCAGTCTTTCCAAGGAATGCTGCAGACAGATTGCATGATATGATTTACACTTCAGCACACTATTCCCAGTTCTCCAGGTAGTCATCGCTCCTGGTTTTTCTCAGACTGTAGACGTTACATCCCCTCTTCCAAAAAGCACACTGTGAATCATTGCCCAGAACCGTGATGTCATCTCAGCTCAACCAGACTTCTTTTGTATTGGTAGACATCCTGGGGAGTATGAGTCTATCTATGCACCGTTGTCACAATTAACGTATCGCTATTTTCCTATTGTATGTTTCCACTTAGCCGACATCTCTCTCTGGCACACTTAAGGTTGTTAATCATTTGAGCAGTCAGATAGCCATGGAGAGTAGGTGGCGTGAGTTCCTTTATGGAACTAAAGTAGTGGCTCCCCTGGGATTCTGACTCTAGTTTTCAGGCATGTTTTGTTTTCTCTCCCCCCTCCCTACTCTTTCTCTCCCCCGCTCTTTCTCTCCCCCACTCTCTCCTCTCTCCCCCACTCTCTCTCTCAGTGGATGACATGATCTGTTATTATCATCCTGGATCTGTGTTCAGTCAACAGACTGCTGCCAACCTCGGTTGAGTCAACATGTTTCTCCATCAACATCCAGGATAGCAGCACTCCTTTGAAGTGGTTCTGCAATCTGGAGCGCTATAGGGGTCTATCTGTGCACGACAATGTCGACTTAATGATTTTATACTGTAGATAAAGAGAGGACACTTTTTTCTCACAAAAAGTTAGGAGAAAGTCAGGATGTCAACACCTGTAGAGGCATATGCTCGGAATGCAATGCCCTTAACCGCTAAACCTCCCCATGCTAACCATTTTTTTTTAAACTAAGCTTATTTACCCCAGCTGTTATGTTTCAGAACAGTGCTGGGTATGGAGCTGGGGGCTGTAGATAGAAAGGTGACTGAGGTGTAGTGTCCTACCTTGTAGTTGCGGCAGGTGGGGTTAAAGGCGTTGGTCCCGCAGGCAAATAGCGTCTCGTCGTTGCGTGGGACCAGAACTTTGATGTAGTTGTAGCACTCATCCTGTCAAAGGGAAACAGCTGGGTTTCAGGGGACGGCAATATGACTACTGGCTGCTGGTGTTATCACCCCACCTGCAGTGTCATTGCACAGCTTATTAAGCACTGAATGGCATTTTGCTAAGGGCGCACACACGCACACACACATACACACAACCTCCTTCTCAGTCATACTTCTGTTCCTATTCTTGTCATTACCATAATCCCTGTGCTGATCTCTATGGTTTCACTAGAGCTCTGGGAGGCTGACACTGCTTGTGCCAGAGACTGATTCTGGAACTACAGATACCTGTGGTGCTGATTTTGATAAGCAATCTATGCTATTGTTAGTACTACCCTCCCACATCGCAGACCAGACAGTGGGAGAGCGAGACACAGAGAGAAAGAAAGGGAGAGAGATACTCACGCTGTTCTTCCCCCTCACTGTGCATTTATCCACATCTTTTGTCTTCCAAGTCAATTTCTGCAACACACAGACAGACAACCAACTGTCAGAGCAAGAAAGAGACCCTTTTTTCACCCAGCCATTCAAATGCTATTAGGAGACAGCTATAATGAAAATCTCATCAAGTTCAAATAAGCTTCTGACAAACAAACATCTGAAACACATGAGGAGCTGTGTCTAACCTTGTCAGCGTGCAACTAAAAATTATTGTTCCTCTACAATCCATCTCCCATACAATCCATCCCAATCCACCTGTACTTCTCAACAACAAGACATCTCTATGGATAATTAGACCAACAAGAAGATCAAGGAATAAGAAAGAAATCTGCAATGCATTCCTATGGGAAGTAGATGACCATAGATAGCTAGTATCAGGGCAATCCTGGATGTCCTTATCTCTTAGCATTGGCCCCCCAGTGGGCCCCCGCTAGTGGAGTGAATAGGAAGAGATCCATCAACTTGTTAACAAGGTCGCCTGGTTGAAGGTGGTTTAATGCACTGCCCACCAGTGCAGATCCACTGTTCCACTGCCGACTGACTGGGAGGGTGTTTTGCTGACCCCTCTGTCCTCCCTGCAGGAGCTCCAAACTCATCAACACCATGGGGCATGCTGGGAAATAAGATTTATCCAGACTAACGTGAAATCCCTCTTTTGGTTCAAGACTCAACTGCTACCCTTCTGGGCCTTAAAGTGGAGTGAAATGTTTCCCCCAAGGCTCTTCTCACTTCCCTATTGAAGATCCAATATGATAGGATAAATAGGATAGACGTCAGCAATATGCTAATAGTTCCCTCTAGCCCTCTGGCAGAGTGGGGTGGAGCTAGCTATTTATTGCTTTTACCCATCCAGTCCTTTGATATACAGTATCTCTGAGTGGGGGATCATGGTGGGCCTGGTGAGGAGACGGGATTAGAACTGAAACTGGGCCATAGAAATGGAATAGATCCATGATGAAGCAGACTGTGGGTTTTTGATTATGACTCAGGCGCACACTAATGAGCTCTCTGAGACAGATAAGAAGCATGGGAAGGTGAGAAAGCCAGGTTGGTATTATGGTTGATGACCAATGACCATCTACTAGTCCTGGCCCGCTAGCTTTTCTGAACGCGGTGTCCCCTGCTCGCCTAGCGTAGTAGTGACTACCGAAAGCCACCCTGACTCACCTATTGCTGATCTTTTGACCCTATGATCACTCGGCTACACAGCTGATGCCCCTAATTTTATTTACCTGTCGGCCCCAGCCTCAAACTCAGGTCCTGTATGTACCTAACTGACCCGCTCTGCCCATTCATCGCCATTTATCCGTTGTTGTCTTAGCTCTCCTGATCAACACCTGTGATTGCTTTATGCCTCTCTCTACTGTCAATATTTTTTATTTATTTAACCTTTATTTAACCAGGTAGGCTAGTTGAGAACAAGTTCTCATTTGCAACTGCGACCTGGCATATGCCTTGACTACGGCTGTCTTGGCTAGTTCTTATTGTTTTATTTCACTGTAGAGCCCTCAGTCCCGCTCACCTTGCCTTGGATAGCTCTTTTGTCCCACCCCACACACATGCGGAGACCTCACCTGGCTTAAATGGTGCCTCCAGAGACGAAACCTCTCTCATTGTCACTCAACGCCTAGGTTTACCGCCACTGTACTCACATCCTACCATACCATTGTCTGTACATGCCCTGAATCTATTCTACCATGCCCAGAAATCTGCTTCTTTTATTCTCTGTCCTCAACGCACTAGACAACCAGTTCTTATAGCCTTTAGCCGTACCCTTATCCTACTCCTCCTAAGTTCCTCTGGTGATGTAGAGTTTAACCCAGGCCCTGTAGTCCCCAATTCCACTCCTATTCCCCAGGCGCTCTCATTTGTTGACTTCCGTAACCGTAAAAGCCTGGGTTTCATGCATGTTATTAACATCCGAAGCCTCCTCCCTAAGTGTGTTTTATTCACTGCTTTAGCACACTCCACCAACCCTGATGTCCTAGCCGTGTCTGAATCCTGGCTTAGGAAGGCCACCAAAAATGCTGAAATTTCCATCCCCAACTACAACATTTTCCAAGATAGAACTGCCAAAGGGGGTGGAGTTGCAATCTACCGCAGAGATAGTCTGTAGAGTTCTGCCATACTATCCAGGTCTGTGCCCAAACAGTTCGAGCTTCTACTTTTAAAAATCCACCTTTTCAGAAACAAGTCTCTGACTGTTTCCGCTTGTTATAGACCCCCCTCAGCCCCCAGCTGTGCCCTGGACACCATATGTGAATTAATTGCCCCCCATTTATCTTCAGAGTTTGTACTGTTAGGGGACCTAAACTGGAATATGCTTAACACCCTGGCCGTCCTACAATCTAAGCTAGATGCCCTCAATCTCACACAAATAATCAAGGAACCTACCAGGTACAACCCTAAATCCGTAAACACGGGCACCCTCATAGATATCATCCTGACCAACTTGCCTTCTAAATACACCTCTGATGTCTTCAACCAGGATCTCAGCGATCACTGCCTCATTGCCTGCGTCCGTAATGGGTCCGGAGTAAAACGACCACCCCTCATCACTGTCAAACGCTCCCTAAAACACTTCAGTGAGCAGGCCTTTCTAATCGACCTGGCCCGGATATCCTGGAAGGATATTGACCTCATTCCGTCAGTAGAGGATACCTGGTTATTCTTTAAAAGTGCTTTCCTCACCATCTTAATTAAGCATGCCCCATTCAAAAAAATGTAACTAAGAAATAGCCCTTGGTTCACTCCAGATCTGACTGACCCTTGACCAGCACAAAAACGTCCTGCGGCGTACTGCATTAGCATCGAATAGCCCCCGCGATATGCAACTTTTCAGGGAAGTTAGGAACCAATATACACAGGCAGTCTGGAAAGCAAAGACTAGCTTTTTCAAAAATAAATTTGCATCCTGTAGCACAAACTCCAAAACGTTCTGGGACACTGTAAAGTCCATGGAGAATAAGAGCACCTCCTCCCAGCTGCCCACTGCTCTGAGGCTAGGAAACACTGTCACCACCAATAAATCTACGATAATCGAGAATTTCAATCAGCATTTTTCTACGGCTGGCCATAATTTCCACCTGGCTACCCCTACCCCGGTTAACAGCTCTGCACCCCCCACAGCAACAAGCCTCCCCATGTCTTCTTCACCCAAATCCTGATAGCTGATGTTCTGAAAGAGCTGCAAAATCTGGACTCCTTCAAATCATTAGTTCTTGACCATCTGGACCGTCTCTTTCTAAAATTATCCGCCGCAATTGTTGCAACCCCTATTACTAGCCTGTTCAACCTCCCTTTTGTATTGTCGGAGATCCTTAAAGATTGGAACGCTGCTGCGGTCATCCCCCTCTTCAAAGGGGGACACTCTAGAACCAAACTGTTACAGACCTATGTTCTATCCTACCCTGCCTTTCTAAAATCTTCGAAAACCAAATTAACAAACAGATCACCGACCATTTCGAATCCTACCGTACCTTCTCCGCTATGCAATCTGGTTTCCGAGCTGGTCATGGGTGCACCTCAGCCACGCTCAAGGTCCTAAACGATATCATAACCGCCATCGATAAAAGACAATACTGTGCAGCCGTCTTCATCGACCTGGCCAAGAATTTCGACTCTGTCAATCACCATATTCTTATCGGCAGACTCAACAGCCTTGGTTTCTCAAACGACTGCCTCGCCTGGTTCACCAACTACTTCTCAGATAGAGTTCAGTGTGTCAAATCGGAGTGCCTGTTGTCCAGACCTCTGGCAGTCTATGGGGGTGCCACAGGGTTCAATTCTTGGGCGACTCTTTTCTCTGTACACATCAATGATGTTGCTCTCGCTGCTGGTGATTCTCTGATCCACCTCTATGCAGACGACACCATTCTGTATACTTCTGGCCCTTCTTTGGACACTGTTAACAAACCTCCAGACGAGCTTCAATGCCATACAACACTCCTTCCGTGGCCTCCAACTGCTAGTAAATGCAAGTAAAACTAAATGCATGCTCTTCAACCGATCGCTGCCGCACCTGCCCGCCCGTCTAGCATCACTACTCTGGACGGTTCTGACTTAGAATATGTGGACAACTACAAATACCTAGGTGTCTGGTTAGACTGTAAACTCTCCTTCCAGACTCACATTAAGCATCTCTAATCCAAAATTAAATCTAGAATCGGCTTCCTATTTCACAAAACAAAGCATCCTTTACTCATGCTGCCAAATATACCCTCGTAAAACAGACTATCCTACCAATCCTTGACTTTGGCGATGTCATTTACAAAATAGCCTCCAACACTCTACTCAGCAAATTGGATGCAGTCTATCACAGTGCCATCCGTTTTGCCACCAAAGCCCCATATGCTACCCACCACTGCGACCTGTATGCTCTCGTTGGCTGGAGCTCACTTCATATTCGGCGCCAAACCCACTGGCTCCAGGTCATCTATAAGTCTTTGTTAGGTAAAACCCTGCCTTATCTCAGCTCACTGGTCACCATAGCAGCACCCACCCGTACCAACTCCTCCTTTGGCCGCCTTTCCTTCCAATTCTATGCTGCCAATGACTGTAACGAATTGCAAAAATCACTGAAGCTGGAGTCTTATATCTCCCTCACTAACTTCAAGTATCAGCTGTCAGAGCAGCTTATCGATCATTACACCTGTACACAGCCCATCTGTAATTAGCCCACCCAACTACCTCATCCCCATATTATATATATATATATATATATATATATATATATATATATATTTTTTTTACCCTTTGGACCCCAGTATCTCTACTTGCACATTCATCTTCTGCAAATCTATCACTCCAGTGTTAATTGCTAAATTGTAATTATTTCGCCACTACGGCCTATTTATTGCCTTACCGCCCTAATCTTACCACATTTGCACACACTGTATATGGATTTTCTATTGTGTTATGTGTAACTCTGTGTAATGTGTAACTCTGTGTTGTTTGTGTCGCACTGCTTTGCTTTATCTTGGCCAGGTCGCAGTTGTAAATGAGAACTTGTTCTCAACTGGCCTGGTTAAATAAACATGAAATAAAAAAATGCACTGTGTACTATGCAATGCACATATTGTTAGTTCTCCTAACTTCTTTAAAAAAACATACTTTCTCTTCTGACAATTCTATGCACTACACATCATTCTGCTCATGTATTTCCACTGCAATCAAATACAAGTCAATAACGTTAGATCTCATTGATGTTGAGTGGGTCCCTTATGGAGATGACTCATGCTGTAAATTAATCTAAATACGATAGGGACAAGCAAACACAAAACCAGGCCTTAAAGTGATTTTTATTTAAGAGCAATCGTGTTTGACAAATGGGATTCAGATGGAAGAGAAAGAGCACAGAACTTCAAAACCAGGAGTGCATGACATAACTTTTATTGGATATCTGTCTGAAGTGAAATGGCTTCGTTTCTGCTTGAATGAAGAGACCGGCTGAGTAAGAAGAAAACAACACAAATAAACTATATTTAAAAGATGAGCCGAAAAGTAGGATCCATTGAACCACCAGTAATGCTCTTACATCCAGCCAGCTGCAATGATACACTACTCTATGACCCATGAGGTCATGACTCATGTAAACAATGTGTTTGTGGGACAACATAAGGCTTACCTGTTGTGGGACGATCTGTTCAGAGGAGGCGCTGAGACTGATAGCAAACACATGATCCCTGTAAGAGGTCAAAGGTCAGAAACATTTGAAGATGTCTCCTCTCTGCCCTGAAACCCAATCCCACCACACCACACCCAAGCTGCCTGTTCTTAGCCTAAATTAGATTGATTAGGGTCAGTCACACAGTTCTTTAACGCAGGCTTATTGATGTAGAATGGCTTCTTGCTGAGCCTGAGGAACCGTTTACATAATAAACCTACTGTATGACAATATGAACGTAACGGGAGCTATCCAATATGGTTGACTGATACAATGACAGAAATACTACAAAGGGATTCAATGAAGAGTAGTCAATACAGGGTTAATGTAAGGCAGTCCAGTGCATTGAAGATGAGTGAACAATACTGAGAGGCGTGTTGACTGACCTGGCTGCGATGTAGAGCATGTGGTTGATCCGGAGCATCCTCTGGAAGTCCAGGCCCAGTCGTACTGTATCGTTGTCCGACATGAGGCCATGGAAGCTTGGGTACAGGTATGAGTCTGCATGGGGAGGGGGAAAGAGTAGTAAGCTCAGTTCAGTGACAGTGTTAATCCGGGGGAAAAAATCTCCATAACGACAAACCAAGCACTAAAGAAATCAAGGGAGTGAATCTGAAAATAAGGTGTATTCAAGCACAAAAATAAAGATTGTTTGAGGGAGTACAAGAGAGAGAAAATAGGTTGTTGACTTGATAAAACCCTCTGATTCCAGTATGCTTTCTCAGTTTCTATTTTGCATGCTTTTCTTTTGCCCCACATTTGCTGCAGATGCCCAGCTTGCAATTTGTTCTAACTGTCATGTGGTTGTTAATGTGGGATATCCCATGACTCTGTGCTGTGCTGCTAGAGATAATACACTTAACTGTGTAAATTAAGAGGGGGGAGCGGGAAGCATCTCTAGACCCTAAGTATATCACAAGAGCTATACAAAACAAAAACACTGCAACAATTGGGACATGCTTAAACCACCTGACCAAGTCCGAAAGCAATGGGACTCCCGAAATCTTCCTCAGATTATTACCAAACACCCCAAAAAATGCTACTCTCCTCGATGTTATCCCCACAAATAATCCTGATCGGTATCAGTCTGGTGTTTTCTGTATTGACCTTAGTGATCACTGTTTTACAGCCTGCGTTCGTAATGGCTGCTCAGTGAAACAACCTGTCCTGATTTGTCAAAACTTTAGTGAGAAAGCCTTCCTTCATGAACTGGCCTCTGTAAATTGTATAGAATCAGCTTGATCCCCTCTGTCGAAGACACTTGGATCTTCTTTTTTGATATTTTCAGTGGTATTGTTAACAAACACGCCCACATAATGAAAATTAGAATTATAAACAGGTTCAGCTCCTGGTTTGACCGTGATCTTTCAGAGTTATTCCACCTCAAGAATTGCATTTGGAGAAAGGCTCGGCACACACATACTCAGGCTGACTGACTCTCGTTCAGGCAAATGAGGAATAAGTGCACTCAGGCTATACGGAAGGCCAAAGTTAGTTACTTTAAGGAGCAGTTCTATCTCTGTGGGTCTAACCCCAAGAAGTTCAGGTAAACGGTTAAAGACCTGGGGAATAAAACCTCCCCCTCACAGCTGCCCATTTCCCTTAATGTTGATGATGTGGTTGTTACTGACAAGAAGCACATGGCTGAGCTCTTTAAATCACCACTTCATTAAGTCAGGATTCCTATTTGACTCAGCCATGCCTTCTTGCCCATCCAACATTTCTTCATCTCCCACCCCATCTAATGCGACTAGCCCCGATATTCCTCCCTCTTTTTCCCCTGCCCCGCTACAAAGTTTCTCCCTGCAGGTGGTCACTAAGTGCTAAAGGTGCTAAAGGAGCTCCTTAAACTTCATCCCCACATCTGGGTCAGATGGTTTAGACCCTTTCTTCTTTAAGGTTGCTGCCCCTATCGTCGCCAAGCCTATCTCTGACCTTTTTAACCTCTCTCTCCTCTCTGGGGAGGTTCCCATTGCTTGGAAGGCAGCCACGGTTCGTCCTTTATTTAACCTGTCTAGGATGAGGGTGCCGCTAGTGGCACTCCCCCCCCACCCCCACTGAAAAACCAGTGCCGCGAAATTCAAATATATATTTTTTTTTAAATAGTTAACTTTCACACATTAAAGTCCAATACAGCTAATGAAAGACACTGATCTTGTGAATCCAGCCAACATGTCCGATTTTTAAAATGTTTTACAGGGAAGACACAATATGTAAAGATGTACATCTATTACCTAAAAACACATTAGCATAATCCACCATCTTTTATTTGTCCACCAACACCAGTAGCTATCACCAATTCGGCTAAACTAAGATATTTATAGCCCCTAACCAAGAAAAAAACTCATCAGATGACAGTCTGATAACATATTTATGGTATGGGATAGGTTTTGTTAGAAAAATGTGCATATTTCAGGTAGATGGCATAGGTTACAATTGCACCCACCGTCACAAATGGACTAGAATAACTACATAGAGCAACGTGTTTACCTACTTACTAATCATCAAACATTTCGTAAAAATACACAGCATACACTAATCGAAAGACACAGATCCTGTGAATACAGACAATATTTCAGATTTTCTAAGTGTCTTACAGCGAAAACACAATAAATCGTTATATTAGCATAGCACAGGTGCAAACATTACCCCAGCATTAATTCTAGCCAAAGTGAGCGATAACGTCAACATCGCCAAAATATATAATTTTTTTCACTAACCTTCTCAGAATTCTTCAGATGACACCCCTGTAACATCACATTACAACATGCATATACAGTTTGTTCGAAAATGTGCATATTTAGCCACCAAAATCATGGTTAGACAATGGGGAAAGTAGCCCAGCTGGTGAGAAAATGTCCGTGCGCCATATTAGACAGTGATCTACTCCTATACATAAATACTCATAAACGTGACTAAAAAATATAGGGTGGACATCGATTGATAGACAATTTAATTCTTAATACAATCGCGGAATTACATTTTTTAAATTATCCTTACTTTTCAATACAGTTTGCGCCAAGCGAAGCTACGTCAAAAAACATGGCGTCCTAAGCCACTAACATTTTTCGACAGAAACACGATTTATCATAATAAAAATGTCCTACTTTGAGCTGTTCTTCCATCAGTATCTTGGGCAAAGGATCCTTTCTTGGGTCTAATCGTCTTTTGGTGGAAAGCTGTCCTCTTGCCATGTGGAAATGCCAACTGCGTTCAGCATGAACTGGAAGCGTGCCCGGCGATTCACAGCGTTTCAGAAATAAATGTCCCAAAATCGCACTAAACGGATATAAATTGCTATAAAACGCTTTAAATTAACTACCTTATGATGTTTTTAACTCCTATAACGAGTCTTAACATGACCGGAGAAAGATTACTCCCAACACTAATGCTTGGAACAGGTGCGGGTCGGTGTCCTCCACTCACGTGACGCACCAATAAAAGAGTTGCTAGCTACAGGGTTTTTTAATTTATAGTGCCTGTGAACGCGCAATCGACCCCATTCAAATCGTCATCACGTAAAGGCATCCAGGGGAAGACGTAAGCAGTGTCCGCATACTCATAGCAATAACTGTGGCCTTTTAACTGACTCCAGATCAGGGGCCAAAATTTCTGAAATCTGACTCCATGTCAGGGAAATTGCTGTAGAATGGGTTCTGTTCCACTTAGAGACAAAATTTCAACTCCTATAGAAACTATAGACTGTTTTCTATCCAATAATAATAATAATATGCATATTGTACGATCAAGAATTTTGTGGGAAGCCGTTTCAAAAATTACACGATTAGCATAAATAGTGACAACAGCGCCCCCATCCTCAACAGGTTAAAGGGTGAGAACAAGCTGATCCTAACTGTTATAGGCCTCTTTCTATTTTTCCTTGTTTATCCTGTTGGGGATGGGGGCGCTGTTTAGACTATTTATGCTAATGTGGCTAATTTTTTAAACGGCTTCCCACAAAATCCTTGATCGTACAATATGCATATTATTATTATTATTGGATAGAAAACAGTCTATAGTTTCTATAGGAGTTGAAATTTTGTCTCTAAGTGGAACAGAGCCCATTCTACAGCAATTTCCCTGACATGGAGTCAGATTTGAGAAACGTTGGCCACTTTTCTGAAGTCATTTAAACGGGCACTGTCGTTGCTATGACTATACGGACACTTCTTACGTCTTCCCCTGGATGCCTTTACGTGATGACGATTCCAACGGGCTCGATTGCTCGTTCACAGGCCCTACAAATGAAAAAAACCTTTAGCTAGCAAGTCTTTTCTTGCTGCGTAACGCGCGTGGAAGACACCGACCCTCTCCTGTTCCAAGCGTTAGTTTAGCCTGTTATATTTCTCCGGTCATCTTTTCACTCGTTATAGGAGTTACAAACATCACAAAGTAGTTAATTTAAAGCGTTTTATAGCAATTTATATCCGTTTAGTGCGATTTTGGGACATTTATTTTTGCAACGATGTGAAAAGTTGGTCACGCTTTTCAGTTCATCCCGAACGTAGTTGACATTTCCACATGGCAAGAGGACAGCTTTCCACCAAAAGACGATTTCTCCCAAGAAAGGATCCTTTGCCCAAGATACTGATGGAAGAACAGCTCAAGGTAGGACATTTTTATTATGATAAATCGTGTTTCTGTCGAAACATTTTAGTGGCTTAGGACGCCATGTTTTTTGACGTAGCTTCGCTTGGCGCAAACTGTATTGAAAAGTAAGGATAAATTAAAAAATGTAATAACGCAATTGTATTAAGAATTAAATTGTCTATCAATCCCTGTCCACCCTATATTTTTTAGTCACGTTTATGAGTATTTATGTATAAGAGTAGATCACTGTCTAAGTGGCGCAAGGACGTTTTCTTTACCAGCTTGTCTACATTTCACATTGTCTAACCATGATTTTGGTGGCTAAATATAAACATTTTCGATCAAACTGTATATGCATGTTGTAATGTGATGTTACAGGAGTGTCATCGGAAGAATTCTGAGAAGGTTAGTGAAAAAATTAATATCTTTTGGCGATGTTGACTTTTATCGCTCACTTTGGCTAGAATCAATGCTGGGCTGCTAATTGCTATGTGCTAAGCTAATATAACGATTTATTGTGTTTTCGCTGTAAGACACTTAGAAAATCTGAAATATTGTCTGTATTCACAGGATCTGTGTCTTTCGATTCGTGTATGCTGTGTATTTTTACGAAATGTTTGATGATTAGTAGTTAGGTAAACACGTTGCTCATTGTAATTATTCTAGTCCATTTGTGATGGTGGGTGCAATTGTAAACTATGCCATCTACCTGAAATATGCACTTTTTTCTAACAAAACCTATCCCATACCATAAATATGTTATCAGACTGTCATCTAATGAGTTTTTTTGTTGGTTAGAGGCTATAAATATCTTAGTTTAGCCGAATTGGTGATGGCTACTGGTGTTGGTGGACAAATAAAAGATGGTGGAATATGCTAATGTGTTTTTAGGTAATAGATGTACATCTTTACATATTGTGTCTTCCCTGTAAAACATTTTAAAAATCGGAAATGTTGACTGGATTCATAAGATCTGTGTCTTTCATTAGCTGTATTGGACTTTAATGTGTGAAAGTTAAATATTTTAAAAAAATATTTTTTTTGAATTTCGCGGCACTGGTTTTTCAGTGGGGGGGGGGGGGGAGTGCCGCTAGCGGCACGCTGATCCTAGACAGGTTAAGAAAAGTGTTGGGATTTTTTTTTAAATAATCAACTGGTATGCAATCTGGTATGCAATCTGGTTTCCGCTCAGGTTATAGTTGTGTCACTGCAACCTTAAAGGTCCTCAATGATGTCACCATTGCCCTTGATTTTAAGAAATGTTGTGCTGCTATTTTTATTGACTTGGCCAAAGCTTTTGATACGATAGACCATTCCATTCTTGTGGGCCGGCTAAAGAGATCTGGTGTCTCTGAGGGGTCTTTGGCCTGGTTTGCTAACTACCTCTCTCAAAGAGTACAGTGTATAAAGTCAGAACATTTGCTGTCTCAGCCACTGCCTGTCACCAAGGGAGTACCCCAAGGCTCAATCCTAGGCCCCACTCTCTTCTCAATTTACATCAACAAGATAGCTCAGGCAGTAGGAAGTGCTCTCATCCACTTACATGCAGATGATACAGTCTTATACTCAGCTGGCCCCTCCCCGGATGTTGTGTTAAATGCTCTACAACAAAGTTTTCTTATTGTTCAACAAGATTTCTCTGCCCTTAACCTTGTTCGGAACACCTCCAAAACAAAGGTAATGTGGTCTGGAAGAAGAATGTCCCTCTCCCCACAGGTATGATTACTACCTCTGATGGTTTAGAGCTTGAGGTAGTCACCTCATTCAAGTACGTGGGAGTATGGCTAGACGGTACACTGTCCTTCTCTCAGCACATATCAAAGCTGCAGGCTAAAGTTAAATCTAGACTTGGTTTCCTCTATCGTAATTGCTCCTCTCTCACCCCAGCTGCCAAACTAACTGGTTCAGATGACCATCCTACCCATTCTAAATTACGGAGACGTAATTTATAGATCGGCAGGTAAGGGTGCTCTCGAGCGGCTAGATGTCCTTTACCATTCGGCCATCAGATTCGCCACCAATGCTCCTTATAGGACACATCACTGCACTCTATACTCCTCTATAAACTGGTCATCTCTGTATACCCGTCGCAAGACTCACTGGTTGATGCTTATTTATAAAACCCTTTTAGGCCTCACTCCCCCCCTATCTGAGATATCTACTGCAGCCCTCATCCTCCACATACAACACCCGTTCTGCCAGTCACATTCTGTTAAAGGTCCCCAAAGCACACACATCCCTGGGTCGCATCTTTTCAGTTCGCTGCAGCTAGCGACTGGAACGAGTTGCAACAAACACTCAAACTGGACAGTTTTATCTCAATCTTTTCATTCAAAGACTCAATCATGGACACTCTTACTGACAGTTGTTGCTGCTTTGCGTGATGTAAGGTTGTCTCTACCTTCTTGCCCTTTGCGCTGTTGTCTGTGCCCAATAATGTTTGTACCATGTTTTGTGCTGCTACCATGTTGTGTTGCTATCATGTTGTTGACATGTTGTGTTGCTACCATGCTGTGTTGTCAGGTGTTGCTGCCATGCTATGTTGTCGTAGTTCTCTCTTTATGTAGTGTTGTCTCTCTTGTCGTGATGTGTGTTTGGTCATATATTTATTATAATTTTTAAAATCCCAGCAGCCGTCCCCGCAGAAGGCCTAATGCAAATCAGAAATTGTTCTTAACTGAGTTGCCTAGCTAAATCAAAATCAATCCGTCGAGGCTGGCCTGTAGACCCCTGGGAAAAATGAGTTCGACACCCCTGGCTTAGGCCTTCCCGTCCAACTTGGCAGTTGTAGCTGAATTAGCAGACCTCTAAAATGGGACCCTATCTGAAATTACAATCTCCTCGAGGGAAGCATCTTTCCCCCAACCAAGCAAGTCCGACTCGACTGTTTAAAGATTTTAACTCGGGGGTGATTGGGTCAAGCAGAGCAGTGATTCGCTGTGGGGCAGAAAGGGAGAGGGATAAGTCCACCCCGGCGACCTCTCGTCCCTTTAATTACTCCTCAGCACTTTCACTTCCTTTAAAGTTTTTGGCGCCACGGAAACCTCTAACCCAGTTCCTCCAATTAGCCTCTGCGAGGGAGATGATTCCGGCGGTGGAGCTGGGCACTGGATGTATTACCATACATAATGGACATCCTGGGGAGTTGTGAGGGGTTCTGACGCCCAGACACCTTCAGACCTGCTGACAAATGGCCCTCATTACACCTGAGATGGGCTCCACATATAGATCTATTAGTGTGGCTATTTGTGCAAATGGTCCACTCCTCCAGATAGATCAATTAAAGCGACAGGCCTCAGTCTCTGTCACCTCTTAAATAAAGGATGGGGCTGGCGACTGTAAACGCCAGGACCTCCTTACCACACCTCCTATCGATTAGGTGCCACTGATGGGCTGTACGTGTGGCCCAATCAGATGTTGTATTATGTCATATAGCTAAAATGTATAGATATTTTATTTCGATAGTGGTAATTATGTATTTGAACAGGGCTGCCCAACCCTCTTCCTGGAGATCTACTGTCCTGTAAGTTTTCAGTTCAACCCTAATTTAGCATATCTGATTCAGCTAGTTAAGGTCTTGTTGAGCAGCTAATAGGTAGAATCAGGTGTGTTAAATTAGGGTTGGATTGAAAACCCACAGGATGGTAGATCTCCAGGAAGAGGGTTGGGCAGCCCTGTATTAGAAGAAGTCATACTATTACTGACGTAGATCTGTAAGACGACTGACAAAATATGTGTACATACAACTGACAAGATGCTGCCCTTTAACGGTACATCAGAACATCATGCCCCCCTGAACAAAGGAGCAACATTGCATCATAACGGGCTTGCACTCACGTTCTCTTCCCACAATGCTGATTGGCTCCAGGTCCTGGGGGAAGGGTGTGACTCCCATGGCCAGGTGAGGTAAGAGGGCTGTGAGGGCTAGAGCCAGGCCCACCTCCAGAAGGGGGAGGGGCCGAGGCGACCCGGGCACCAGCCTCATGTTGGCAGGGGTTCACCACACCTCACCAGAACAGCATGGCCAACAGCGGGCACACCACCACCTAGAAGAGGAGAGAGAGTGAGACACAGGTTAACATAGCTACAACCAACATTAGCTGTACCCATATCTGTTAAAACGGTCACAGGCTAATGTGAATGACTACAACAGCAGCATCGGCTTCATAATGATCACTATAATTCTGCTATCAAGTTCTACAGTAGCTGATGGAACTTTCTGAGTTTGGATGCTAAGCTCTCATTAGCATGCGATGCTCATTGCCAGTGCGGCATTGTGATTGAGTGTTAGCTGAACTGTGATGGCAGTGTGAACACACAGAGAGAGAGAGAGAGAGAGAGAGAGAGCGAGAGAGTGACAGGAACGGAGAGAGAGGTGAGGCCACAAGGGCCCCTGACTGGGACACCTGGCTCATTTACTCCCAGCCTTAAATCTTTCACAGGTGACTTCACACAATTAACCACCGCCCCCACGGGGGAACGCGACTCCCTCTGTCTGCACCAAGACACTAGGCCCAAGGGGAGGCGACAGGTACCCACTTTCACCTAATATACAAAACAAACTATAAATTGTTTGACTAGATGGGAAAAACGAGCGGCTCCTGTAAGAAGGTCAGAAGATTCAAGTTTGAGCAAAGTTTGCTCTCTGCAATATTAATCACTCAGGTAAGCTATGCGTCAGACCTGAATTGTCTCGAAATGCTAATTTCCACATCTGCTTGATTTCTGAGATGAGACCGGGACAGATGGACGCAGATTGCGCAGGGATTTGTTCAACTAAATCTCTAGAATGCTGTGACCTGTGTTTTGGCACCAACTTAATAAGGGCAGCGTGTCCTCTAAGGGTTTCAACTCAGCACAGCCCAGATTGATGTACTGCACCAATGAGATCCTGCCACACAGCTTTTAAATGGGGAGCCGAAAACAAAGTCAACAGAGATATGAACCCCATCAATATTGATAACGGGCTGCCTCATTCTGATTCAGAGGAGACGGTTGCATTTAGCGATGAGGTCAAGCGATGATCACAGTGTCATAAATCGAGGGGAGGCGGTGTATGCTCCTGTTTACTTCATGAATTACCGCCTCCTGCGTGTCCTGCCTGGGCGATATATGAGGACATTACTCCCAATGGATTGACTCACAGGCTTTTCGGCTTCTCAGAGGAGGCAGACAGCTTGAGCAAACAGGATATGATGCGGTGGCTTCCTGTCTGAGCAGGCCAAACACCACTGTCACCGCATCTAACCTGAATCTATCATTGAAGAACTAAGATCTTAGTACATGCTCTGATGGTTGAGCAATGCCATCAAGTTAAAGAGTAGGCTCACATTTATACTGATTATGCAAATGCTTGAGGGATCTTGAAATTTAAAAAAAAAAGTTAGTAAAGTTGCAGTTAAAAACATGCTAAATAAAACTCAATAAAACTATGAAATTATTTGCATAACTGTCTCTCTGCTCTCATGAATATGCATAGACTCGACCAACGATCATAAACATGTAGAGTGCGAAAATCAAAGGTTATGGAGACTGGGCAGAGATCAAATATCGACAAGTGCAGAGTATTTATCCAATGGCTATAAAGCCAGGAAAATGCAAAGATGACTCACAACAAGACAAGCACAGTGCCTGCAGGAGCTTAGGCAAGACAGACCAACAAATGCACTGACCCTACAGACCCTCTGAGGCTTCTGGACCTTCCACAGATTTCCACACAAAGACGCTGAGTGGATGAGCTTCTTGGCGTGTTTATCAGCAGCACCCTGAAGAGTTGCCGTTTCTGTTTATGACGTTCTCCACATGTTGACGAGCCTCACAGCTGGGAATGGATGTGGAGCTTGTGGAAGTGGAAAATGCTATTACGAAGTGCCCAACGTAATCCAATTCAGTCCTAGCTACAGTAATGTAATATAAACCAGCATAAGTCCCTTTGATCTGCTGCATACACTGTTGTCCTGGGGTTCACTTTCAGACGGGTGCTGGTGGTGGGGATTTGGCAAGGAGCCTTTATCTAGGGCTTGATGACAGTGACATGGTAGAAAGAACCCTATCATGTAGACTTGAAACGTACTGTATGTGAGGCACGTCCAGACTTTCATGCTGAGTGAGTGACAGATGTGATGGTAAGCATCACTGCGAGAGCAGGGGCCGATTTCCGCCTCTTTAAAAGACATGCATAGACATTCCACAGTGACAAAGTCAACATCTTTGGAAGTTGCAAAAGGGACATAAACTCAGAGACTCACTATGCTCAATCCCCATAAAGCCAATGGCTTCATTTAACAGTCTTTTAAGATGTGGTTTTACAAATATATTTGGGGCCTGCCTTCAAATTGCCCTGCATGTGGAGCATCTAATGTGTTCATGTTGTTTATCGCCTCAACCCGTAAATTCTTCAGCTTCTTCTCAATGGGATATTTCAATAGCGACAGAGTCATGATCTAAAACCCGATACCAGGATCCAGCTGCTACCGCCACACCGAATGCCGCCCGCCAAAACTTGCCAGGTCACAAACACACCACACCCTCCCCATAAACATGTAAACCATGCAGCACCCTTCAGGAATGTGTTGCTCTCCGTTTTCTTTCTCTAATCAATCGCCTTTTACAGAGTAAATGGGGAGGCAGGCTGATGAGCTGACAGCTGTCGATGGGAAATAAGCCACTGCTTATCCCGACCCACACTCTCTCTCTGTGTTCTGTTTTGGATGGGAGGTGTGGGATCGTTTTGTTTTTAATGAACTGGACTTGTCAAGCCATCTGGGAGATACTGGCAGTTGGGCCTCTTTGTAGGGCAAGGGATTGAGGGCCGCACATTGATTATCTGACATTCATTTGGATTAGACCACAGTGCTGGTTCTGTGGTTTGATGAGATGTCTTCAGTCTGGTGGTTTGAGGGCTTTCACAGCACTGTGCGAAAAGGAAACTTCATGATGAGAAAATGGGAGCCTTTATGAGGGGTGGATTAGACCACAGTGCTGGTTCTGTGGTTTGATGAGATGTCTTCAGTCTGGTGGTTTGAGGGCTTTTCACAGCACTGTGCGAAAAGGAAACTTCATGATGAGAAAATGGGAGCCTTTATGAGGGGTGGATGAGGCCACGGTGTCATCTTTAAAAGGAATCCATTTTATTTCATACATAAACAAGTCAATCTTTATGACCCAGCTTCAGTTTGGCCAGGGACCACTGTTCCATAAAAAGACGCAATTAGATATTAAATGTCAATTTCATCCTCAAATCAACCGCTTTATGCACCTATCTCCTCCAGGGACGTTTATTTTCTGCCAACACCTGTCGTTGAAACTAAATCGAGGCGCATTATCCCAATGCAGACCCACCCCCTCTGACATGCTGTGACCTCACAAACTGAACACCGCTGCCGTTTCACTGGGGGGAGGCGAATCCCTTCATTGTTTTGGATAACAGGGCAATAGCTAGCCAACACCTCTCACCTCCCGCCTCTGTGCCTTGGGATGCCACAGGGCCCCAGAGAAGTAGGAATTGAATGAGTCCACCCCCAGTATACATGGGCCTACATAATGAGGGTGCATGTATCTGGCCATGGACCATTACCCACCCGGGGCTCTGCTGGGGACTATCACATCACCATGGCGATGAGCAGGGACAGGGGGCCAGATAATCTGCCGCAGAATGTGTGTGTGGTCGGAGTGTGAAGGCCTTTGTGGATGTGTGTCTACCTCATTTGGGAAAGGGAACACTGCAATGCCTGTTTAGCTCTCTGACCATGTATCCCCTAGCTGTCGTGACTTCTCTCTGGTCTGTTTACTTTCAGTGATCCAATGATCTTCACAACTCATAGCTGAGGAAGCACATTGTTTATTCAAGACCTCAGGAATTTATTTTCAGAACTTTCTTTTCATTCCGACAAACAAGTTTGACCAACACCTTATACATTTTCTGCTGTGCAAAAACAACTTCATTGGAAGAAAACTCATCCAAGACATGTGTTTTGTGAGTGACCTTGCGCTACAAAAGATCCCGTTGTTAAGAATGGGCAACATCGTCCTTACCCTACTCTCTGAGAGTTCATCTGACTGTCGATATCTGAACACGGTCCCATGATGCACCATCACAAGGCTGATGATTAGCTGCTGCACAGAGACCGTTTTCTAGTCTTACACACAACTCTCCTCTTACCCCGAGACATCCACTCCCCTACAGAGTCCTCACAGTGTGGCAGCACTATATGCAGCTGATGAGTCACATATGGTTTTCAGGAAGTATGATGCTCCTCTTATCACTCTGAATTCTCAACTCTCTGCCTTCGGTAGATTTTGTGTTAGATGCTACTCCCTCAACAAGCCCCTAAACTGCCCAGGGGCAACTCTCTACATGACCCACTCAGACAGAGGAACTTCGCTAATTAGATGTCCAATGGCTAGATAGCACACAGATGCCGATGAGGCAAATTGTAATTGGGATCAAGGAGCATTGGGCAATAATTGGGGAACAGACCCCGCAGGATACGGAGGAGATTTTTATGGGTGACTTTCAGACGACTACTATTGGTGGTGCTAGGAGTTCATCCTACTGTTGCTCGTAAATTAACTTAGTTTAAGCCTGGAGACTTTGAAAGCACCTCTACGAGTTCAACCACATGTAGCAAGGCCAGCAGGCTTCAGGACGTTTATAGCCTCTGCTGGTGTAACTACTTTCACAGTAGTTTTTAAACACTTCTTTATCAGTTACTTCTGAATTCTACTTTCAGTTGGGGCAGGAGTGCAACAATTTTGGATGTCAGGGTCAGAGTTGCAATATTGGCAGGGTTTGACAGGCCAAGTTCTGTGAATGAAGTCAACACTTGATCTAGATGAGGGACAGAAACTTAAACTTGCTGTTGAATAACAACATGTCAGTTGAAGTTGATGGGGAATTTCAGAGGCCCTGTAGTAGTAACATGAGAGCGGCTCAAGGGGGGTCTCAGAAAGCTCTATTAGTATGCCGGGTCAAGAGGGAGTGACGGCTGGCTGCTTTCCTTTTGGCCCCAATAGTCCCTTAGTTCTGGAATTTGCATTTCAAACTGATGGGGGCAGCGTCGTGGAATCTATCCTTATAGTCTTTATCTGAACAGTTGCATGGGCAGGAGGAAAGAGGTTGGGTGAGGGGAGCGGAGATGTGGGGCACCATGGCATCCAGTGCGAGATGTGTCTGTCAGTGGAGGTCAGGACCCTCCCTGCCATCACTGCCACTCAACTTGCCCCAAAGGGATGCTGTGATGCCCTCCTCACCCATTGGATTCAGACAAAGTGACGGGTCGTCCTGTGAGATGGGCCATCTATTGTCACTCTACGTAAGAGTGCTCTACACCTTCCACATGGAAGGGTCCCCACAGATTAAAGCCTGTTTGTCAGCCACGGGCAGCGCATCAAGCCTCCAACTCATCCCCACCAGCTCCTCTCTCTAGTAATGATGTTGAGCTGAATCAAGTTGACAGAGAGAGTCAACTAAAGTTGTACTGTAGGAAGAAGTGATACTGTACAAAGTCAGTGCGAAAACATGTTCAGTAATCCTGGGCTGAAGGCTCTCTAAAAATGAGACAAAGGGAGCATCTAAACATTAGGTTGAAATATCGCATAAATGTTCAAGGACCGAGAGATGTTGACAACTCAAACACACTACAGCAGTGATGCATAGAAAAATAACTGGCACCCATTACTTTCTGTTTACTGGTATCAATCTCTGAGAAAAGTGCCTCTGCCACCAGTCTGGGCCTAAACCTGTAAGGCATCCCGCCACAGTGGGCGAGGTGGCCAGACTTCAAAAAGGGATCTATGCGAGACACAGACACTGAGACGGTCGTCCGATCGATTGGGAGAACCGCTGAGAGCGTCATCCATCGTCTTCGTGTCTACTTGAGATGAAAAAATGCCCCAAAGGCTATCAGCGAGAGAGAGATCAGACACACACTGTCATCCTCTACATGTCTGCCTCGTCTTCATTATTTATTTTTATCTTCAGACAAGCCTTGTAATTCACAGGCAAATCACGCTCTCTCTATCCATCCATCTACAGTATCTATCCATCTACAGTTGAAGTCGGAAGTTTACATACACTTAGGTTGGAGTCATTAAAACTCGTTTTTAAACCATTCCACAAATTTCTTGTTAACAAACTATAGTTTTGGCAAGTCAGATAGTACATCTACTTTGTGCATGACACAAGTAACTTTTCCAACAATTGTTTCACAGACTGATTATTTCACTTAAAATTCACTATATCACAATTCCAGTTGGTCAGAAGTTTATATACACTAAGTTGACAGTGCCTTTAAACAGCTTAGAAAATTCCAGAAAATTATGTTATGGCTTTAGAAGCTTCTGACAGGTTAATTGACATCATTTGAGTCAATTGGAGGTATACCTGTGGATGTATTTCAAGGCCTACCTTCAAACTCAGTGCCTCTTTGCTTGACATCATGGGAAAATCAAAAGAAATCAGCCAAGACCACAGAAAAAAAATTGTAGACCTCCACAAGTCTGGTTCATCCTTGGGAGCAATTTCCAAACTCCTGAAGGTACCACATTCATCTGTATAAACAATAGTACGAAAGTATAAACACCATGGGACCACGCAGCCGTCATACCGCTCCAGAAGGAGACGCGTTCTGTCTCCTAGAGATGAATGTACTTTGGTGCAAAATGTGCAAATCAATCCCAGAACAACAGCAAAGGACCTTGTGAAGATAGAGGAAATGGGTACAAAACAATCTATATCCACAGTAAAACGAGTCCTATATTGACATAACCTGAAAGGCCGCTCAGCAAGGAAGAAGCCATTGCTCCAAAACCACCATAAAAAAAGCCAGACTACGGTTTGCAACTGCACATGAGGACAAAGATCGTACTTTTGGAGAAATGTCCTCTGGTCTGATGAAACAAAAATAGAACTGTTTGGCCATAATGACCATCGTTATGGTTGGAAGAAAAAGGGGGAGGCTTGCAAGCCGAAGAACACCATCCCAACCGTGAAGCACGGGGGTGGCAGCATCATGTTGTGGGGGTGCTTTGCTGCAGGAAGGACTGGTGCACTTCACAAAATAGATGGCATCATGAGGTAGGAAAATGATGTGGATATATTGAAGCAACATCTCAAGACATCGGTCAGGAAGTTAAAGTTTGGTCGCAAATGGGTCTTCCAAATGGACATTGACCCCAAGCATACTTCCAAAGTTGTGGCAAAATGGCTTAAGGACAACAAAGTCAAGGTATTGGAGTGGCCATCACAAAGCCCTGACCTCAATCCCATAGAAGATTTGTGGGCAGAACTGAAAAAGCGTGTGCGAGCAAGGACGCCTACAAACCTGACTCCGTTACACCAGCTCTGTCAAAATTCACCCAACTTATTGTGTGAAGCTTGTGGAAGGCTACCCGAAACATTTGACACAAGTTAAACAATTTAAAGGCAATGCTACCAAATACCAATTGAGTGTATGTAAACTTCTGAGCCACTGGGAATGTGATGAAAGAAATAAAAGCTGAAATAAATCACTCGACTATTATTCTGACATTTCACATTCTTAAAATAAAGTGGTGATCCTAACTGACCTCAGACAGGGAAATTTTACTAGGATTAAATGTCAATAATTGTGATAAACTGAGTTTAAAAAAGGTTTATGTAAACTTCAGACTTCAACTGTATCTATCTATCTATTTTTTATTATTTTATGCCTTTATTTAACCAGGTAGGCTAGTTGAAAACAGGTTCTCATTTGCAACTGCGACCTGGCCAAGATAAAGCAAATCAGTTCGACACATACACAAACACAGAGTTACACATGGAATAAACTAACATACAATCAATAATACAGTAGAAAAATCTATATACAGCATGTGTAAATGAGGTAGGATAAGAGAGGTAAGGCAATAAATAGGCAATGGTGGCAAAGTAATTACAATATAGCAATTAAACACTGGAATGGTAGGATTTGCAGAAGATGAATGTGCAAGTTGAGATACTGGGGTGCAAAGGAGCAAGATAAATAAATACAGTATGGGGATGAGGTAGATTGGATGGGCTATTTACAGGTGCAGTGATCTGTAAGCTGCTCTGACAGCTGGTGCTTAAAGCTAGTGAGGGAGGTAAGAGTCTCCAACTTCAGAGATTTTTGCAGTTCGTTCCAGTCATTGGCAGCAGAGAACTGGAAGGAGAGGCGGCCAAAGGAAGAATTGGCTTTGGAGGTGACCAGTGAGATATACCTGCTGGAGCGCGTGCTACGGGTGGGTGCTGCTATGGTGACCAGTGAGCTGAGATAAGACGGGGCTTTACCTAGCAAAGACTTGTAGATGACCTGGAGCCAGTGGGTTTGGCGACGAGTATGAAGCGAGGGCCAGCCAACGAGATCATACAGGTCGCAGTGGTGGGTAGTATATTGGGCTTTGGTGACAAAACGGATGGCACTGTGATAGACTGCATCCAATTTATTGAGTAGAGTGTTTAAGGCTATTTTGTAAATGACATCGCCGAAGTCGAGGATCAGTAGGATGGTCAGTTTTACGAGTATATGTTTGGCAGCATGAGTGAAGGATGCTTTGTTGCGAAATAGGAAGCCGATTCTAGATTTAATTTTGGATTGGAGATGTTTAACGTGAGTCTGGAAGGAGAGTTTACAGTCTAACCAGACACCTATGTATTTGTAGTTGTCCACATATTCTAAGTCAGAACCGTCCAGAGTAGTGATGCTGGCTGGACGGGCGGGCAGGTGCGGGCAGCGATCGGTTGAAGAGCATGCATTTAGTTTTACTTGCATTTAAGAGCAGTTGGAGGCCATAGAAAAAGAGTTGTATGGCATTGAAGCTCATCTGGAGGTTTGTTAACACAGTGTCCAATGAATGGCCAGAGGTATACTAGAATGGTGTCGTCTGCATAAGAGGTGGATCAAAGAATCACCAGCAGCGAGAGTGACATCATTGATGTATAGAGAGAAGAGAATCGGCCCGAGAATTGAACCCTGTGGCACCCCCATAGAGACTGCCAGAGGTCCGGACAACAGGCCCTTCGATTTGACATACTGAACTCTATCGGAGAAGTAGTTGGTGAACCAAGCGAGGCAATCATTTGAGAAACCAAGGCTGTTGAGTCTGCCAATAAGAATGCTGTGATTGCCTGAGTCTATCTATCATCCATCTACAGTATCCATCCACAGTATCCATCCATCTACATTTTCCATCCATCACACAGTATCCATCCATCACACAGTATCCATCCATCCACAGTATCCATCCATCCACAGTATCCATCCATCACACAGTATCCATCCATCCACAGTATCCATCCATCACACAGTATCCATCCATCCACAGTATCCATCCATCCACAGTATCCATCCATCCATCCACATTATCCATCCATCCATCCACATTATCTATCCATCCATCCATCCATCCAGCTACAGTATCCATCCATCTACAGTATCCATCCATCCATCCATCCATCCATCCATCTACAGTATCCATCCATCTCAATGTTCTTCTACTGTTTCTAGTGTGACATCTTCAGATGAGTGTAACCCCAGGTCACCTCATCAGACCTACTGGCAGGAAAATGCAGATGTCGTTCAAGCTCCCTCCTCGATCCTCCTCGATCCTCCTCCCGTCGTCTCCACCTCATAACTAAAACTGAATGTTATCTACCTCCTCCTCTCAATCTCCCCATCATCAATAATTCAAAGTGTTATTGAGAAACACTACCTGGACCTCTATTGACAGAAACTCAAGCACTGTCATTCCCTCAAGGGCATCATAATTGGATCCTCAAAGTCTGCTGCTAGAGACCCAGGCGGGGGAACAGGAGTCTGTGTTTATGTTTTTTGTTGAGGTGTCATTGTGTGTGTGTGTGTGGTGTGTTTGTTTTTATTATTACATATTTATTTCAGTACTCCAAACCAACTGCCTCCAGAACCAACAGCACACAGCAGGAGCCATCCCGTGCATAGAGTGACTCGGCCGGTCTTAGGACCATTCCCCTCAGGGGTGTTTTAAAAGGTGGGCGGGAAAGTGCTTGGTTATCTAGCACCGTGGAGAAAGGATTGTGGAGGGATTGCAGATGAGTCAGATTGGGAAGGGCAGTGAAGCTCTTTGTCAAACCTGGAGAGGGCAGTTGTTTGGCACAAGTCAAAAGGTGAAGAGAAGTGCATTGCAAGCAGGAGTAACAGCTTTTGGGAAGCTTACAATTCTGAGGAGTTTGATTTCACAAAGCAACTCCCACAGTACATGCTTAAAAATAACAGGCTCACCAGTATGACATACAATTGTATCATAACATGCAGTATATCAACAGCTTTAATATTTCAGTGTTGATGCGGGTGGTAGAACAAAAAAAGATACAGCATTCATAGAGCTAGATTAAAGTTTCAACAATAGCAAAACTGTCAAAAACCTAACTACAGTATTCACACTAAACATCTTCAACGACAAAGTCAGTGGTATTCAAAGCTTCGCTTTTATGCACAATATTCAAATATGGCAAACTCAACAGTGCTGTCGTGCAGTGTCCTCTCCTCTGACAGGTCAACAATAGGAACAGAGATAGTGCTCCCTCCCACTACGCTTTGTAGACTATAGTACCAGCGGAGCCTATCATTATTTCACCAGAACTGCCGACCGCCCGGAGGGGAGGTGAGAGGCGGGTAGAGGAGAGAGCAGCCAGATGAAGATGCTATTCCCCACACTCCTGCTGGGGAAGATGAAACGCGCTGCACCGATAGAGCGAGGGAGAGTAGAACGGGAGGAGAGGATGAGGTGAATAAGCAGCGCTGTCAGTGCTCATCAGGTTGCTGATCGTTCAGCGTTCTCCAGTGGCTCTTTATTACCACCAAGGGGGGGCAAGCCCTGGACCCTCCTATCACTTAGGACCCCTGAGTTCAGCCTTGGTGGTACAGTACAGAGCAGCAGCGGGGTGGAGATGTGTCTTCCTGCTGGTGCCAGGGCCCCTTGGGTGGGGGTGCAAGCTAATGGGAGGGGCGACCGAGCTAAGTGGCTGGTCTGTCTCCCTGTGATTAGATTTGGGCTCGTTGAGAGAGTGAGAGCGAGAGAGCGAGCAAGGGTGTGTGTGTGTGTGTGTGTGGTGCTGATCCCCCTCATCACACGGCTCTGATTAGGCACTACGGTGGTTCTCTGGCTTGGCAAGCCGTTGTTCTGCTGCCAATGCAGAAAGCGAGCGCCCAAAATAAAGCATATCTATCAGCGCATCGGAGCCAGGCTGATTCTGAAGGACAACAGTAATTATGCTCACTGCAGAGCGATGAAAAATAGGAGAAACAAAGTTTACTGTTATGGCCAACCTTAAACTGTACTGTAGGTTTAAGAACTAAATGTTCTAACATGACGGAAGGAGCAATTCATGAATTAGACAGAGTGTTCTCTGCTAAATGTTTTTCTACGTTTCTATACCATGGCCTTACAAGGAGAGGTATTGAGACTGAGCCCCATAGAAATGGGGTTAATTAAGTAAATCAAATGTTTTAAAACATGTGGAGAGCAACTTTTCTTTACGGCCCTTAATGGTGCTTGAGCTGAGGACTGCTGTGATGATGCGCTCATGACACCTTTGTATCCGTCTTTGTATTTAAGGTGGGGAACAATGAGAGAGTGCGACATCTCTATTAACAGAAAGCTCTTTGATCTCCATCTTTCTCTATGCTCTCCAGCAAATGGAACCTCCCCAGGCACCAATTAGATGGGTGCACTGTTTGCACTTCAATCTCTGCGTTCCAATTCTGAAAGTTGGAAGACACATGAATTATCGATATTGCAGAACTTTTGTTCCCCCCTGATAAAAAAGTAAATTTGGAGTGTCACGGTGTTCCGGAGTTAGGTTTCATTTGCGAGTGAACTTTAGAGGTAGTGAAGGAAGATGAGTAAATTGAGGGGTTTGACTTATCTCAGTCGCATCGTGCCAATTGAATATCTTTCTTTCATTCTGTTTGAAGGACCTGCACCATGTTCGTCAGAGCCATAGATAGCGCCCTTATAACGCAGGACAAGCACACAATGATACATGTGAAAACATGTAGAAAGCAAATAGGCAAGGACTCAGGCGTAACATTAGAGACAGAGTAGTTGTGAAAGGAAGATAAATAGCATCTGCAATCATGCTGCCATCACCCACCAGATCCATGCTTATCACATTACCTGAAAAATTCATTTAAAAAAGGAAGAGTGGGCACACAAGACGGGTTGGTGACAGTAGTATGTTCCGAGCATCTTTAGCAGCCGGCGCACAAAATGGCCGACCTCTTTAATAAATGAATGATTTTCCAATCTGAGAAGTCGATGCTGATGAAGGGACATATAAATCAGGTGAGGAGCGGTGGAGGGGTTCTGGAGAATGCTCCTCGCTGTAATGGTATTATCATGCCTGCGTGCTTCACTGTTCCTGTGGAGATTAAACGCTTTATCCTTGTCTTGGCTACAAACAGTCCCCATTCCCAACATGCATCCCATAATCTAACACCTTCCCATTCAGACCAACCAGGCTGCCTCTCTTAACAGCACCATCACACACCGCCTGAGCAAGAAAGAGAGGGAGCGAGCAAGAGAGAGCATGGGGTTTCAGGGCATCCCTACGTTCGGGGTTATGGACTAGTGGATGAACCTGACATCATTAACGCCTTCTCACAACTGATGACATCATCGAGAGGCATCTCTGAGGCCCCGGGGACTTTTTGCTCCATTTATTTCATGTTATTGCTGTGGCACTTCTTTCTCAGCTCAAGAAAGTCCATGACCATTGGCTACTCATACACAGAATGTGAAGTGAGGCTCTTCTCGGTGTGCTGAAGGCTATATTGTGTCAGTCTGAAGTACTATCAAAATGCTTGGGTTGGTAGCGCAGGCCTGTCTGACTAGACTATGTCCTGGAGACATGTAGTCTAGCCCTGTTGTGCTGAGAAAGAACCAGTCGCTGTAAATGAGGATGATGTCTGTGACCTCGCAGTGCACTGATCTGGAATCAGCCAAGCAATCAATCCTCCCACTCAATCTCAGTTCAGCAGATGTACTGACAGCTCCACACAACATTGAGAGGTTAAGGTGCCAAAACAACAAAAGCTAACAAAACAGGCACACTAGAATAACACCACCTATAATATTTATTTTAGGACATGTTTTATTTGATTTCTGGATAGTGTATTACAGTAAACAATGGATCTCATGACTCTAGCCCAGACCAGAGCTAGAGGTGCACTAGCCCAGACCAGAGCTAGAGGTGCACTAGCCCAGACCAGAGCTAGAGGTGCACTAGACCAGAGCTAGAGGTGCACTAGCCCAGACCAGAGCTAGAGGTGCACTAGACCAGAGCTAGAGGTGCACTAGACCAGAGCTAGAGGTGCACTAGCCCAGACCAGAGCTAGAGGTGCACTAGCCCAGACCAGAGCTAGAGGTGCACTAGACCAGAGCTAGAGGTGCACTAGCCCAGACCAGAGCTAGAGGTGCACTAGACCAGAGCTAGAGGTGCACTAGACCAGAGCTAGAGGTGCACTAGCCCAGACCAGAGCTAGAGGTGCACTAGCCCAGACCAGAGCTAGAAGTGCACTAGACCAGAGCTAGTGTGCACTGGAAGAGAAAGGAGTTATTGAGGAGCAGGACTTCCATACCAGTATCGCGATACTCATTAGTATCGTGGCAAGGAAACAAACCATGAAGAGGATTAAACTTCTTTAGGAAAACAGCCCCAATGTTCAAAACAAACATCATTATGTTGTCATCCAGTCACATTCATATATTTTCCAAGCTACAGCACACAATATTTTACATACAGCAGGATTTTAAAGGACCAAAGAGTTGGGTCTGCTTGCTGTTTTCATTTTTGCCATGGAAAAAAATATGACGATACTGGTATCGTCCCGGCCCTACTATTTAGTAGTCTGTCTGTGTGTGTCTCGGCTGTTAAAGTGAATCTCTGATCACAGTGCAGATATTGTAGATCCTGCTGCTGTTAGGGAGGATAAGCTCTTATCTTTCGGCTAAATCCCAAAAGTCGTTAAGGGGCGCCGGAGCTGCTTAGAAGTCCAACTAATTAGAGTTCAAATCATTTTCGGTAACACTTTACTTGACACCTAGCGTCATAATACGTAATGACACGGCCATAACCATGTCATAACAGCTGACATAACTTGTCATAATATGGTCATAACACTGGCATGACAAATACATTTAGACCTGTTGTCACATATTTTGTGTTACTTTATGGCTGGTTATGAAACCTACATAACAAGGCAAAACATTCCATTACACCATAAACATACTGTTGACAAGTACGCTATGTTACATACAATTTTCAGAAATTGACCATATTAAATTATCATTGTAATTGCGCACCAATCAGATATGCACCTGGCCCATTGATCTGTTGCTGATGACTGAGAAGAATGCATGAGTAGATTGCATGAGCAGGACAAGACACCCTCTTTTTGACTGATGACTGATATAAAGGCATGTACGTGATAGGTCTATCTGGTTCATATGATTATGAATGTCATAATGCTTCTTGACAGTGTCATAAAGTGTATTTTCTACAAGTTATTTAAAATATGATGGGGGAAAAGATGACTAAAGAATTCATTACAACAAAGAACTTAAAGAAACAAACTTTCAAACAAAAGACCATTCTTGGCAGGGAAAAAACTATTGGATAAATGTGGGTTTCATAAACAGCCATAAAATAGTGCAATATGTCACAACAGGTGTAAATTTATGGGCCATGACAGTGTTATGCCCATATGACAGGTTATAACAAGTTATGTCAGCTGTTATGACATATGACATAGTTATGACCATGCCATGACACTGCTGTCAAGTGTTACCAAATGTTCTCCTTCTAGATAGATCTTTATGATGGACATACAGTATAAAACAGCTTGTGTATCCAGCCATTCTACCATTCAGTTGAGACACTGACTACAGTTCACAAAGCACGATCAATGAGTTATCAAGCTAGCTAAATACTGTACACTGCAGCAACCCTTGTTTGAAATGTATAGAAAACAAATCAGTCTGGTCATTCTTGACAGACATTTCGTTAGGGTTGAGATGAGGTGAGAGCCGTTGTATAGAACGCTGCCCACAACAGTCACAGTGTGGATCAAAGCGCCAGATGTAGTCTCCCGCTGCTCCTCCGTCCATGCACAAACACTCATCTGCATTTGTTGTCCTGAAGTCAAAAAGCGAAACGTGGCAGTCACAAAGACAGACTAGACAAATCCACAGGGCGAGGGCGAGAATGAAAGATGGACAGAAAAACAGAGAGAGCGAGAGGGGGAGAAAAAAAAAAGCTGTCTGTTGCTTCCAGTATCCCCCAGACTTACCATCACCCACTACTCACTTCTCTTCCTCCTCTCCCTCATCAGCACTGGGAAGCACAGGAGGTTGGTGGCACCTTAATTGGGGAGGACATGCTCGTGGTAATGGCTGGAGTGGAATTAGTGGAATGGTATCAAATACATCAAACACATGGATTCCATGTGTTCCATGCCATTCCATTTGCTCCTTCAAGCCATTATTATGAGCCGTCCTCCCCTCAGCAGCCTCCACTGCTGGGAAGGTATGAGCAGGCAGCCGTAATGGAAAAGATAAGAGACCAACAGGCCCATCTATAACAGGCTAGATAGTGGTGTATGGGTGCTATTACGCCTGGGCGATGGTGTCATTACGTGCGAGTACGTGATAAATGCACTCGGCTTGTCGTATTTGAGATTCTCTGTGTGCAGTAGGGAACCGGAGGCTATTACGCTTGTGGCTGCGGTGACACCGCGCCGAGTGTGTGTCTGTGTGTCTGTATCTAGTGCTTGTGTTTTGTTGTGTACGTGCGTACGAAGGGAATGTGTGTTTCACGTGTGTGGCAACGTACAACTGTGAGGGTGTGTAAAATAGTTTGATAATAATATCCTTCTGTGTCATGGTGAAATGCTCTGTAGGTGTCTACATACACTGAGTACACAAGGAAACTTGTTATTTCCATGACAGACTGACCAGGTGAAAGCTATGATCCCTTACTGATGTCACTTGTTAAATCCAATTCAAAATCAGTATAGACGAAGAAGGATTTTTAAGCTTTGAGACATGGATTGTGTATGTGTGCCATTCAGAGAGCGAATGGGCAAGACAAAAAAGTGCCTTTGAATGAGGTATGGTAGTAGGTGCCAGGCGCACCTGTTTGTGTCAAGAACTGCAACGCTGCTGGGTTATTCTCGTCTAGCAGTTTCCCGTGTGTATCAAGAATGGTCCACCACCTAAAGGATATCCAGCCAACTTGACACAACTATGGAAAGCATTGGAGTCAACATAGGGCGGGGGGAAGGTGTTCTTAATGTTTGGCATACTCAGTGTATATAGGAAGTGAACGTGTGTTTTTGCTTTGTATGTTGTGTCAGGTTTCTCAAATGCTCCCTTCAAGGTATAGACAGCCACAGCTATAGCAGCAGCCAGCCGCAGAACGACCTGTGGGTCGTCTGGACGTCTGCTCTGCTCCAATCAATACTTGGAGATAGTGTCTGGCCAGGTGTCCTGTTACCCTGTCGTCCCTAAGCCTCCTCTCCCCCTGCTCAATGGGCAGGCAGCCCTTTGTTGTCAGTTGTTCATATCAGCGCTGGCTTATCATAGAACATCATAGGAAATGTGAGAACAGCCACTTACAGGTTGGTGACACTTTTAATTTGTCTCGGGTGATAGGGTTTGTCAAACTATTCCTGGGCCGCCTCATCATCACCGACCGCATTTGCTCACTTAGAGATTGACTTTCCCCCTCTTGTGAAATGTGGCGACGCTACCGCTATCTTGACCTTGATGTTGAATTGCATCATGTTTTGAATTTAATTTATTTTCGAATAGGAAATGTCCTCTAGAACGGAGACTGCATTGTACTGCAATAGAAAGTGGTGCAGTAGATTCCGCATAACAACTAAGAAGGATATGAGAATAGTTTTTAATATAGATGCCCTTTGCAGTATCTGCTCTTCAAATCATCAGGTTAGAAGAATAACTAGCTAAATCTAAATGAAGTGAGATATTTTTAAAGCTATAAGATGATACCATTTAAAACAGGTTTCTGCGGATGTCTAAGGATTCAAATGAACCAATATGGTACTGGGGTACAAATTAACTTTCCTAAATAGGTCTTTCAAACAAAGTGCGCAGGATATTATATTTTCAAGTTATCATCAAGGTGGCATCAAAATAGCTTTTAATGGATTGTGTACTGGAAATAACTTTCTAAATATTATTTTCATGGTTTACTTCTCAATCTGACCCAGGTCTTACATTGAACTACCAAGATAACATGCTATTAATTATTTGGATGGATATTACTTTGAAACAAGGGAAATATGATTAGAAAACAACTGAAGCATAAAAAGCTGAGTCGAACTCAACGCTGCATGCTATAAAATAGCTCCTTCTGAGAGTTGTATTGTTTATTTACACAAATCTGCCCAACAGACTACATTAGCGTCAAAATGTGTCAAAATGTGTAAACATGCAATAAAATGTACATTTCATGACTGCACTCATTTTCCCCCTCTTAAATCTTTCAAATGTGTGGTCTGGCATTCATCCAAATCAAAAGCATGTTTGTGTGAATTGAAACAAGGAGCAAGGACCCCACCCCCTACTTTCACTACAACTTTACATACATACTTTTAAAAGGACCCGTCAAAACATTCCATACAGTGCTACGCTTGGGCGTTAGGGTTCATAAAATCCCCAAATAGCAAGTGATGCCTTGTAAAGCAAAGGTCGACTTTGCAAGTCATGTCTCTTACACCATAACCCTACGATAGTTAAGTTTCAATCGAAACAGACAGTCTCTAACGAGACCTAGGTATAGTTACAGCCAAAATAAAATGAGCTAATGTTCAAATTGTCTTCCAGAGTAGAAACTATAACAATATTATTTATTTTGGGAGTTAAATTACTAATCATGCTGTAAAGAGGCAAAAGTAGCTTCCTTTGTGTTGAAATGCCATGCCAATTAAAGTCTGGAAGTAGCAATAGTGACGACTACCTTCCATTACATTACATCCCTGTGCCATCTAAAATTAGCAATGCTCATAGTCTCTCGCCCGGGTAGAGATCCACTTTAATCTTTGTTATTTTTTTCTTCATTCCAAGGATTGGCGGTGCAGATATCTTTTCTGTGTGCTTAAGCTTCATAGCCATATGTCGCAGCTGCCCTGTCCCTGACATGCACACTTTTAATCAGCGCTCAGTGATGGACCACATTGTGTCCTTTAGGCCTAAAGCTTTGAGTCCTGGACTGATACAGCCATGCTCTGAGCCTGTTGGCTGCCTGCATCCAGTGCTGAGCTTCATCACACACATTCCTGGGTAGCAAAAAGTTAATAACTGTGAGTTACTGTGACCCATAGGAGTCATTTTATTTACATCTTTTAGTGGCTGGCATTACACAAACTGAATATATACAGCAGATAATGAGAGGGAAAGTCCTCTATCCCTCTAGCCCAGGGAACATCAACTAGATTCAGCCACGGTCCAATTTTGTCTTCAGCGGATGGTCGGGGGGCCGGAACATAATTACAAATAATTTGAAGACAGCAAATTGACCGCAAAAAGCCCAAACAGATACACTACATGACCAAAAGTATGTGGACACCTGCTCAAATATCTCATTCCAAAATTCTGGGTATTAATATGGAGTTGGTCTCCCCTTTGCTGCTATAACAGGGAAGGTTTTCCACTAGATGATGGAACATTGCTGCAAAGACTTGCTTCCATTCAGCAAGAGCATTAGTGAGGTCGGGCACTGATGTTGGGCGATTAGGTCTGGCTCGCAGTCGGCGTTCCAATTCATCCCAAAGGTGTTTCGATGGGGTTGAGGTCAGGGCTCTGTAAGGGCCACTCAAGTTCTTCCACAACGATCAACGAACCATTTCTGTATGGACCTTGCTTTGTGCATGGGTGCATTGTCATGCTGAAACAGGAGAGGGCCTTCCCCAAACTGTTTCCACAAAGTTGGAAGCACAGAATCGTCTAGATTGTCATTGTATGCTGTAACTTTAAGATTTCCCTTCACTGGAACTAAGGGGCCTAGACCGTAACATGAATAACAGCCCCAGACCATTATTCCTCCTTCACCAAACTTTACAGTTGGTACTACACATTCGGGCAGGTAGCATTCTCCCGGCATCCGCCAAACCCAGATTCGTCCGTCGGACTGCCAGATGGTGAAGCGTGATTCATCACTCCGGAGAAGGCATTTCCACTGCTCCAGAATCCAATGGCGGTGAGCTTTACACCACTCCAGCTGACGCTTGGCATTGGGCATGGTGATCTTAGGCTTGTGTGCGGCTGCTCAGCCATGGAAACCTATTTCATTAAGCTCCCGACGGACAGTTCTTGTGCTGACGTTGCTTCCAGAGGCAGTTTGGAACTCGGTAGTGAGTGTTGCAGTTGAGGACAGACGATTTTTACACCCTATGTGCTTCAGCACTCGGCGGTCCAATTCTGTGAGCTTGTGTGGCCTATCACTTTGCGACTGAGCCGTGTTGCTACTGGACGTTTCCACTTCACAATAACAGCACTTACAGTTGACCGGGGCAGCTCTAGCAGGGCAGAAATTTGACGAACTGACTTGTTGGAAAGGAGGCATTCTATGACGGTGCCATGTTGAAAGTCTCTTTAGTGAGGCCATTCTACTGTCAATGTTTGACTATGGAGATGACTGTGTGCTCGATTTTATACACGTCATATATAGTGTATAATGTTTGACTAAAACAATAATTTCAAACCTTGCTTACATTTGTATATGATCAAGTTTCTCTCTATTACGCGTGGGAATACTTGGGAACAGATTTCTTAAATTAAAGTCACCTGTAGCTGATTTCCTGATGTTGTTAGTGTAACGGATGTGAAATGGCTAGCTAGTTAGCGGGTACGCGCTAGTAGCGTTTCAATCAGTTACGTCACTTGCTCTGAAACCTAGATGTAGTGTTGCCCCTTGCTCTGCAAGGGCCGCGGCTTTTGTGGAGCGATGGGTAACGACGCTTCGTGGGTGACTGTTGTTGATGTGTGCAGAGGGTCCCTGGTTCGCGCCCGTGTCGGGGCGAGGGGACGGTTTAAAGTTCTACTGTTACATTAGTCTTATGTCCAACAAAAAATTAATACATTTTTCTTTGTAAAAAATAAAGAACTTGCTCTAGCCTCTTAGGCAGCCAAGCCAAGGGAGTATGCAGTCAATTCAATCAGGAAAGGTGAAGTGTGAAAGATGCTTTTCCGGATTAATGTTGACAATATTGACATAATAATGCAGATAGCAGATGAAAGACTTCAACCACACTCATGTTCCACTGTACAACATCAAATCAGAATTCCTACTCAGAATATACAGTACTTTAAGGACAGTGCATTTGCACGAGTGCATGTGCGTGCATTTATGTGCGCCCACCAATTATGTAGATTTTAAAAGCATTCTAGGTTCACCTCAATGCTCTGCACTGAAAAAGTACAGACAAGGGGCAATGTCAAGATGACAAGTGCAAACAGCCAAAAGCTAAAAAAGGAATTCCTATTAAAACTAAAGTATCCATTTTGGATGACAGCCAACTGTCCAAGTAAATCAATTTTAATTTGTTCAAGAGTTATCTGAAGGGTGAAAGTGATGTAATTTTAATAAGGAAATATGAACTTTAAGATGATTAAATTAATTTAGATTTTTCCTTCACAGTTTACATTATTCAATAGCTGAACACATTTGCATACATGCAGTTACATTCCAATAAAACTCAGAAATGTCTTAAGTCAAATGGCAAAAACAAGCAAGTCCCATTAACTTACAGGCAAACCTGCATTAATTAATCTACTGAATTTTCTTTAATTAGTTTATCGTAAAACATTGCAAAGGCTTTAGGACTTTCTAAATCTGCAACAAAACCAGAACTGTTAGAACCAACAAGCATCATATAGTCCGTCACCTTCTGAAATGAGAACACTTTCAGTATTTATTTAGACCTCAAACCAAGAGGCTGGCAAAGAATCGCCCTGGGAGGTGGTTTAGTGGGGTATAGCAAAACACAATCAGGAAACCTGAATCTCCTACCTGACTGATGTCTTCATCCAGACCGGACGGTTGGGAGAGGAGAGGAGGAGAGAGAGTAGGACAGAGGGCAGTGGAGGTCAGATGGGCCATACATAACCAGCCTTGCTGTTGCCATTGTAGAACTCATTCTGTGGTTTTAGAGGCATTTCTCTTCCACTTTGGTGAGAGGATTTATTTACATGTCTCTGCCTGCAGCTTTCATTTGGCTAGATTTCATGGAGTGAGAGAGTCCTAGCGTTTGGGGGAGTAAGGTCTGCAGATAGTATGTGCTGACAGTAGAGCTGTTATCACAGAGGGAGTGCTGCTTGTCTCCTCACAGCTTAAGTACTTAATTAAGGGTGTGTGTGTGTGTGTGTGTGTGTGTGTGTGTGTGTGTGTGTGTGAGAGAGAGAGAGAGGGAGAGGTTTGGATCGAAACCTACAGCCTGGAGTGTCTGAGAGCACACCTCATAAAAAATTCCATGCTGTGTGAAGTTCATATTTTTTCAGAGGAACGTTAACCGGATGAAGAAGTTGCATCATTAATTTGTCCCCTTTAACGTTCCATGCTACTTCGAACTCAGCAAAGTACAAAAGCAGAGCATGTCCGTAACTACATATGAGGACACCGAGGGTCAGACCTCAATCATTTTTTGTAATTTGTAATTAAATAAAATACAAATATATATTTTGTACACAATAAAGAAAATAAATTACAGGTCAACATCTAAATATTGCTCCTAGCATTCATCAACGCTCAGGATGCTTAAATTCTTTATTTGACCACTCTAATCACACCTGCCTTTGCGAACAAGTGGAATTATGAACAGTGGTTTGTTCGTTATGATCACCTGCATCCCCCTGATTTGCCTCCCGGATTTGCCTTTTTAACAACACATTCACCACTCTCTCAAACGGCTAACTCCAACCTCTCGCAGCACAGGCCGAGGGCCTGAGTTATTTTACTTATTCCACATTTTGTTGTGTTACAGCCCAAATTCAAAATGTATGATTACTATATATATATATATTTTTTTTTATACACACAATAACCCATAATGAAAAAGTTGAAAAAAATTTGGGGGGACATTTTAGCAAATTTATTGAAAATGAAAAATAAAAATATCTAATTTTAAACAGGATGCATGTTTTAGAAAATGTGTATTCTGCACAGGCTTCCTTCGTTTCACTCTGTCAATTAGGTTAGTATTGTGGAGTAACTATAATGTTGTTGATCCATCCTCAGTTTTCTCCGATCACAGCCATTAAACTCTGTAACTGATTTAAAGTCACCATTGACCCCATGGTGAAATCCCTGAGCTGTTTCCTTCCTCTCCGGCAACTGAGTTAGGAAGGACGCCTGTATCTTTGTAGTGACTGGGTGTGTTGATATACCATCCAAAGTGTAATTAATAACTTCACCATGCTTAAAAGGATATTCAATGTCTGATTTGTGTATTTTTACCCATCTACTAATAGGTGGCATTCGTTCGAAAGGGTTCAAGTCCAGGCTTTGGCTTGGCCACTTTAGGACATTCGGAGACTTGTCCTGAAGCCAATCCCGCATTGACTTGACTGTGTGCTTAGGGTCATTGTCCTGTTGGAAGGTGAACCTTCGCCCCAGTCTGAGGCCCTGAGCACTCTGGAGCAGGTTTTCATCAGGGATCTCTGTACTTTGCTCTGTTCATCTTTACCTCGATCCTGACTAGTCTCCCAGTTCCTACCTCTGAAAAACATCCCCACAGCATGATGCTGCCACCACCATGCTTCACTGTAGGCATGGTGCCAGGCTTCCTCCAGATGTGACGCTTGGCATTCAGTCCAAAAAGTTGGTTTCACCAGACCAGAGAATCTTGTTTCTCATGGTCCGAAAGTCCTTTAGGTGCCTGTTGGCAAACTACAAGCGGGCTGTTGTGCCTTATACTGAGGAGTGACTTCTGTCTGGCCACTCTGCCATAAAGGCCTGATTGGTGGAGTGCTGAAGAGATGGTTGTCCTTCTGAAAGGTTCTGCCATCTCGACAGAGGAACTCTGGAGCTTTGTCAGAGTGACCAGCGGGTCCTTGGTCACCTCCCTAACCCAAGGCCCTTCTCCCCCGAATGCTCAGTTTGGCCCGGGCGGCCAGCTCTAGGAAGAGTCTTGGAGGTTCCAAACTTCTTCCATTTCAGAATGATGGAGGCCACTGTGTTCTTGGGGACCTTCAATGCTGCAGACATTTTTTTCCTACCCTTCCCCAGATCTGTGCCTCAACACAATCCTGTCTCTGTTTTTGCTCTGACATGCAATGTCAACTGCGGGACCTTACATACACAGCTGTGTGCCTTTCCAAATCTTGTCCAATCAATTGAAATTACCACAGGTGGACTCCAATCAAGTTGTAGAAACATCTCAAGGATGATCAATGGAAACAGGAAGCACCTAAGCTCAATTTCGAATCTCATAGCAAAGGGTCTGAATACTCATGTAAATAAGGTATTTCAGTTTTTACGCTATGTTTGCTTTGTCATTATGGTGTATTGTGTATAGATTGATAATCATTTGTATTTATTAATGTATTTAGAATAAGGCTGTAACGTAACAAAATGTGGAAAAAGGGAAGGGGTCTGAATACTTTCTGAATGCACTGTAATTGTATGTTTGGGGTACAGAGAGGAGGCAGTCATTCAAAAATCATGTTAAAACAATATATTTGCACACAGAGTGAGTCCATCCATGCAACTTATGTGACTTGTTAAGCACATTTTTCCTCCTGAACATGGAGTATTTAGGCTTTGTTAGGAGGTGAATACCCTCCTAACAAAGGGGCTGAATACTTATTGACTCAAGACTATCAGCTTTTCATTTTTATTTATAAAAATTGAAAAAAACATACTGAGCAAAAATATTTCAAACCCAACCTGTAACAATTTCAAAGATTTGAATGAGTTACAGTTCATATAAAGATATCAGTCAATTTAAATAAATAAATAAATTAGGCCCTAATCTATCTTGACTGGGAACACAGATATCCATCTGTTGGTCACAGGTAGCTTAAAAAAAAGGTATGGGCGTGGATCAGAAGCCAGTCAATATCTGGTGTGACCACCATTTGCTTCATGCAGCGCAATACATTTCCTTCTCATAGAGTTGATCAGGATGTTGATTGTGGCCTGTGGAATGTTGTCCCACTCCTCTTTAATGGCTGTGCGAAGTTTCCAGATATTGGCGGGAACTGGAACACGCTGTAGTACACGTCGATCCAGAGCATTCCAAACACGCTCAATATGTGACATGTCTGGTAAGTATGCAGGCCATGGAAGAACCGGGACATTTTCAGCTACCAGGAATTGTGTACAGATCCTTGCAACATGGGGCCATGGAGACGGCTTATGGTAAAGAAATTAACATAAAATTATTTTGCAAGAGCTCTGGTGGACATTCCTGCATTCAGCATGCCAATTGCACGCTCCCTCAAAATTCAGACATCTGTAGCATTGTGTTGTGTATCAAAACTGCACATTTTAGAGTGACCTTTTATTGTCCCCAGCACAAGGTGCACCTCTGTAATGATCATGCTATTTAATCAGCTTCTTGATATGCCACACCTGTCAGGTGGCTGGATTATCTTGACAAAGGAGGAATGCTTACTAACAGAGATGTAAACAAATGTGTTCCCAAAATTTGAGAGAAATAAGCTTTTTGTGCGTATGGAACATTTCGGGGACCTTTCATTTCAGCTCATGAAATATGGGACCAACACTTTACATGTTGCATTTATATTTTTTATTCAGTGTATTTACACTTTGACATTATGGGGTATTGTGTGTAAGCCAGTGACAAAAAATGAAAATATAATCAATTTTAAAGGTTGTAACACAACAAAATGTGGGAGGGGTGTGAATACTTTCTGAAGGCACTTCAGTCAGGTGGCTAGCTGCCAGCAGACACTTTTATTTAAGTAACGTTGAAGGGTCTCTGGTCTGGCTAGTATTACTTAGCCAGCTAGAAGGATGAAGTAAGAAGCTAACAATAAATGGAGCCTACCTCAGCAGGATAAAAAAAATAGGCTACTAAGTTCTCATAATAACTTTTCTTTACAGAGAGTAGGCTACTGAGACAGACAGTGAGGTGGCGCTCAGTGGTGAGGCTGAGGCAGGCTGCAATGCTTGCAGGAGGAAGCAGAGGAGACAGACAGAACGGAAGCAAGCAAAGAGAGAGGTCATTACAGTGGTTCCGAAACTTGGGGTCAGGGCCCCATGTGGGGTGCCCTGAGAAAATCTGTACTAATCTTATCAAACAAGTTAGGAACACAAACAAGAGGACATGTTTCAATATGAACATATCTACATGGCCTATCTTCCCTATATTAAAATGCAATCAAAATGCAAACAATACAGTTAATAAAGTTTTCGCTTCGTCGCTATTTAATTCCTTGAGAGGAAGAACACACAGAGGAGATATTGTGAACGCTTTCTCCAGCCTAGCTCGTTTCTTTCTCACTCATCTCCACTGTGTTGCCTCCCATGGTCTCTAAGGACCAGCCGAGGTTGGGGGGCATTAGCATTCCCACACAGAAGATCCCACAGATGCTCAGGGGAAAGTCCCACAGGATGCAAGGATCTGTGGATCAATATCCGGAGCTTAACGCAGTGTGTTCACAGAATATTAAGTCATCGTGGGAAAGTTATCCCATCACGCTCCAGGTGAAAAGAGCCAAAGCCCACAATTATCCTAAGCCAGTCACCCACCCACCACGCTACGGTTTGAGATGATCAAATGCAAATCGTATCAATGAACAGAGGAAAAACTACTTTCAGGTAGGAGTCTGTCGATTTACAAAATGCGAGAGCTACATCTGTAAGCAAAACATTGCTGCATAAATCAAAAGTAAGCAACATGCATCAACCTGCGTTGAAACGCAGGAACTGGATTTATTTGAATAGTGTCCACAGGGACTTCGGGCATTCAGACACAAACTCATTGCTCAAACGTCAACAACGGCAACTGTGTAAACAGAACATTTCGTTGTTGACATCCTGACATGTACAGTGCCTATATTCCTATATTGCTGTAAACCCCAGAGTCTCCTAGGCTTGGCATTAGTCTGACTCTTGTCTCTGTCAAATCCTTCCTTGTCCCTCGCTTCTTTTCAAGGGGAGCGGAGTGGAAAGCCTGTGACATGTTACGCGTGCATCCACTGCACACATCATTGATAGTAATGGGGAGGTAAAGTAGGCAGGGAGGGGTGTGTGTGAGAAAGTGTGGATGCAGGGGGGTTAGCAAGTGAGGATTACACAAGCGGAGCATGTGTGCCGCTCCGCGAGATCAATTCATGTCACCATGGCAAATGGCGTGACACCAGTCCCCTCCCAGTCACCATCTGCCTTGTCCCCAAGCCAATTTGTCACAGCACAGTCATGTGTGGCGATGCCCTCCTTCAACATTGAGGAAGATGGCTGTGGGGAAAAGGAAGGAAGGAAGGAAGGAAGGAAGGAAGGAAGGAAGGAAGGAAGGAAGGAAGGAAGGAAGGAAGGAAGGAGAAAATAGCATTGGCAGAGGGTTTAAGCTTGAGCCCTGGAAACCAAGTGTGAACGGCGGCAGGAGTTCAGAACGGTTGGCAAAGGCAAACTGGCTAAGGAACTTTTGGGAAGTTATTGAGATACTACTGGTTTGGACTGGTGTCAGAAATTAGTTTGCACCCAACTGAATTAGAATTACCTAATTGAGGTGAACACCCTCCAGCATTTTCACTCTAACGTGACACACAGTTGCGAGGAGCCATCTGTCTAAACAAACGTGGAACTCATCTCTAAGAATCATGATTTTGCTCATCCACCTAACACTAGTTCATAATTCTACACTCTCTGAACCTATGATGCACTGGCTACTACAGCAAACCATGCTCGATCAGCTGAGCCAACTAGTGCTACCCTGTTTGAATGGCCATTAGAGTAGGTAGTTTGCCAGCTTGCTGATGAAGTTGTACGGCACCAAAGTTATGGGACTGTTCTAAGAAATCTGCATGCGTCTGACAGCTGGCACTGTGGCTCGCTACTTTGTAACATTTGGCCAACGCCATAACACCGCAGAGAGCAGTCAGCTGTGCTGCAAAACTCGGCGCACTTGTCACGGCAGAACAGAAACTGCCTTATCATGAAAACTCACTAGTGCTATTGGCTAGAATTTCACTACACTAGCTAGCGTGAGTATCCAGCATTGAGTGTGTGAACTTGCTAAGATCTCTTTAATTTCATATGGATTGATTTGAGACTGGAAAGATGGTGCCGGCAGACATGGCAGCTCTGCTTCTAGCTCCTAAGCAACTTTGCAGTATTTTTTTTTTTGTGTGTATTTCTTATATTATTTTAATATATGACACCCTAGACCCACTTCAGTTTGCTAACCGCCCCAATAGATCCACAGATGATGCAATCGCCATTGCACTGCACACTGCCCTATCCCATATGGACAAGAGGAATACCTATATAAGAATGCTGTTCATTAGGGCCTCCCGGGTGGCGCAGTGGTCTAGGGCACTGCATCGCAGTGCTAACTGCGCCACCAGAGTCTCTGGGTTCGCGCCCAGGCTCTGTCGCAGCCGGCCGCGACCGGGAGGTCCGTGGGGCGACGCACAATTGGCATAGCGTCGTCCGGGGTAAGGAGGGTTTGGCCGGTAGGGATATCCTTGTCTCATCGCGCTCCAGCGACTCCTGTGGCGGGCCGGGCACAGTGCGCGCCAACCAAGGGGGGCCAGGTACACGGTGTTTCCTCCGACACATTGGTGCATCTGGCTTCCGGGTTGGAGGCGCGCTGTGTTAAGAAGCAGTTCGGCTGGTTGGGTTGTGCTTCGGAGGACGCATGGCTTTCGACCTTCGCTACAACTCCCGTACGGGCACGGGAGAGACGATGAGACAAGGTAGTAATTACTAGCCATTGGATACCACGAAAATTGGGGAGAAAATGGGATAAAAAAAAAGAAAAAAAAAAGAAAAAAGAATGCTGTTCATTGACTACAGCTCAGCCAACACCATAGTACCCTCCAAGCTCATCATCAAGCTCGGGGCCCTGGGTCTGAATCCCGCCCTGTGCAACTGGGTCCTGGACTTCCTAATGGGCCACCCCCGGGTGGTGAAGGTAGGAAACAACACCTCCACTTCACTGATCCTCAACACAAGGGCCCTACAAGGGTTCGTGCTCGGCCCCTTCCTGTAGTCCATGTTCACCCATGACTGCGTGGCCACACACGCCTCCAACTCAAACATCAAGTTTGCAGACGACACAATCATAGTAGGCCTGATTACCAACAACGACGAGACAGCCTACAGGGAGGAAGTGAGGGCCCTGGCGGAGCGGTACCATGAAAATAACATCTCCCTCAACGTCAACAAAATGAAGGAGCTGATCGTGGACTTCAGGAAAAAGCAGAGGGAGCATGCCCATATCCACATCGACGGGATCGCAGTGGAGAAGGTGGAAAACTTCAAGTTCCTCGTCGATCTGAAATGGTCCACCCACACAGACAGTGTGGTAAAGGCGCAACAGCGCCACTTCAACCTTTGGCTTGGCCCCTATGACCCTCACAAACTTTCACAGATGCAGAATTGAGAGCATTCTGTCGGGCTGTATCACCGCCTGGTACAAAAACTGCTCCGCTCGCAACCGCAGAGCTCTATATACATAGACATGGAATCACTATTTTAGTCAATGCCACTCCGACATTGCTCGTCCTAATATTTATATATTTCTTAATTTCATTATTTTACTTTTAGATGTGTGTATTGTTGTTAATTATTACAGTACATATTTCTGCACTGTTGGAGCTAGTAACACAATCATTTCGCTATACTCGCAATAACATCTGCTAAATGTGTATGTGACCAATAACATTTGATTTGATTTCAGACAGCAAGCAGGTCACTAGTTACCTAGCAAATCTTTGTGCACATTTAGATTTTCATACTGATTCTACAACCACAAAACACCTTAGCTCAATGTAGAATTAAGTAGTGAAGACTGTCTCATGAATACCCCCCCCCCCCCATCAATATCAGCTACAGGTTTATAGTTTTTGGTAAGATTAACTGAATCTTGAGGATGAAAGACAGTTCAGTTTTGTGGATGAAATTAGTGTTTTCTAGTGAAGACCCTCCAGTGGCAATGGAAACGGTTGGATGAATGTCTTATATGAGCTGTTATAGAGTAGTGAGGTTTGGGACAGGGCAATAAACTGGTGCCAACCAAGGCATTAAAAGAGTGTACACTACAAATCAGAGCTTATTTCTTACCATCTTTCACTAGAAAAAGCAGTGAAACAACCTTTGCAGCGATGCATGGAAGATCTGAATAGAATTTTACACACTGTGCCAGTGTGTGAGGCCAGTGGGACAGGGACTGTGCTGTATTGTGAAGTGAGTGGGTGTCAAGGTATGAAAGCAATGCGAGACAGTCATCTCATATACATACACACACACAGTTTGCTCTGACAATTCCTCCATTCAGTGCTCCGTCTGATCACATTTCATGCCTATGCTCCCACTGACTGGTGTTCCTTCCCATTTTACCGTTTGTGGCAGCCATAATGAAAAGCAGAAAATGTCCAACCATAGAGCCAGCTGTAGACACCCAACTACTCTGCCAGTGACCAACTGAGCACAACACCTATATCCTCTTTCTACATGGCCTGCACACCAAACCCTAATGCATTGTTTGCCTGCTAACATATTTGACAACAATGCAAGTGGCTGGCTTGCACTCAGTTTGATTGATGCACAACGATACACAATGGCCCGTGGTGTTTTCATACATAGCCGGCCAAAAGAGGGCTATCAGTACAAAGCCAATGCACATAAAGGGGTATGAAAGCAGAGGTGTCCAATGTGAACCCTCATCCCGTCAAAAGGTTGAAAATACGGGCAACAGGGAGTGAAAAGGATGACAGAGACAGAATAGCAGCTGTGTTGTTGTTATATAAAGCATTGAGGGCGGTTGTCCATCAAAGCCGGGCCTGTACATGTAAGGCTTCAATGAAAGTCCTCAAGGGTTCATTTCCACGGCGGACAACAATCACTTCATGATGTGATGGCTTACGTAATCAGATACGGGTGTTATCCGGAAGGCCATTGAAACATCTACTATAGGCATCATAGCACACCACTCTGTGACCCTTGAGTTATAGAACACCCATTAGATACGAGTCAGCATTTATTACACCCAGCATGTTTGACGTCATACTCCATCTCAACCCATGGGTTAGACTACTTGGATCCTGTTTTCAAGCCAAGTTTCTATGTCTGAAATGTAGACATGAAGAGGGAAGATTAATGATGACAGTACTCACTTTCTGTATCAGTACAGATGGATTACACCGCCAAATGGCCCAGTCGATCTTTGGTTCCTCCCAACAGATGTGAAGAATTCAGAGGGTCCGATCCAATAAGTACGGAGGGGGAGGGGTTGTGCAGTTGGGGGAGGGTCAGGGGGTTGAACCCCCCCTCAGATTTTTTCACAATTCGTTTTGCAATCCTCAGCAAACTTCCTGTGAGAGAAAAAAACAAGAGACAAACAACATGAGCGGTGCACTGCAGCAGTGATGGCCCAGTATGTAAAACAACAGGAGGGACATTCTCAAAGCACAGCTGCGCTGCAAACACACAGGCTAATAACCTCTGCCTTTTCAACGCACAGCCTCGGCAGGATACTGCAACGGGCCACTGACCCATGACTGAGGAAGACGTGCGGGGAGGGGGGGGGGCAAACATCCTCTTAGCATAATCTCCTCAGTCGCTTTACTGTCATAACATAGCAGCATAACACAAGCAGATGAGCTCTAAATAGAACCAGATGCATGGGGCTCCACAAGGGTAGAGGCGGTGAGGCGACAGAGACGCTGTGGCGCTACAGTATAGTGAGAACTTATCTCTATACTTATCCCTTTCTTAACTTCTTATGGCTGCAGGGGCAGTATTGAGTAGCTTGGATGAAAGGTGCACAGAGGTGCCCATAGTAAACTGCCTGTTCCTCAGTGCATATAATGCATATTATTATTTGTATTGGATAGAAAACACTGAAGTTTCTCAAACTGTTTGAATTATGTCTGTGAATATAACAGAACTCATATGGCAGGCAAAAACCTGAGAAGTTCCACTTCCTGTTTGAATTTTTTCTGAGGTGGCAGATTTTCAACCAAACTCTCATTGAAATTACAGCGAGATATTGATGTGTTTTCACTTCCTACGGCTTCCACTAGATGTCAACAGTCAATAGAACTTTGTCTGATGACTCTAATGTGAAGGGGGGCCGAAGGAGACAGGAATTAGTCACCACTGCCACGAGCTGACCATGCTTTCACATGCGCGTTCACATGAAGACCTCCGTTCCACCGCTCATCTGAAGTCAATCTAATTCTCCGGTTGGAACGTTATTCAACATTCGAAAGATTGATTCAGTACATCGTTTGACATGTTTCTACTGACTGTTACGGAACTTTTGGACATTTCGTCACGTTATAGTGGACGCGCTTTGTGACTTTGGAATTGTTTACCAAACGCGCTAACCAAAGTAGCTAATTGGACATAAATAACGGACATTATCGAACAAATCAAACATTAATTGTGGACCTGGGATTCCTAGGACTGCATTCTGATGAAGTTCAAAGGTAAGGAAACATTTATCATGTATTTTCTGGTTTCTGTTGACCCCAACATGGCGGCTAATTTGGCTATTGTTCTGAGCTCCGTCTCAGATTATTGCATGATTTGAGTTGAGTTTATTTTATTTTTACAGGGACAGTGCACATTAATCAACGTTTCAGTAAAAGTGCCGGTTTTAGCCAGCCGGCTAATTTTCAACCGCAGTCCCTGGGCAGGTTATTAAAAACAATTACAATATAGACAATAGCAACATAGAACAAGCAAGACATAGCAACATAGGACAAGCAAGACGTAGCACACAGACAGAGCAACATAGAACAAAAAGCAGCAAGACAAAATTCATAAAAGCAACAAAGTGTTTCCACACCTCACAAGTTACAGACAACAAACATGGAAAGCGGCAACACACAGCTAGGGACCATGTTCACAAATCTGATTAACCTTTAGCATGCCTTCAAGCATTTTGTGAAAGTGTGATATGTGGTGCCGTTATGTGTGTCTGATGGCAGTGTATTCCAGACATGGGAAGCTCTCACAGAAAAAGCGGATTTACTAAAGGTGCTTTTCCTTAGGGGAACTATACAGTCACCTCTCATGGCAGACCTTGTGAATCTGCTGCCATATGTTTGGGTTTTCTGTTTAAAAAAAATACTGAGTGGAGGGGGAGCCAAGCTATTTAGAATCTTGAATACAAGACATGCATCGGTGTATTGCACAAGATTTTCCCAACTCAGGAGCTCATGCTTTCTGAGGATGAGACAGTGATGATGGCTATTGGGCTTCCTATCAAGCACTTTGAGAGCATGTTTGTAGACAGACTGAATAGGTCTTACTGTTGTACAGCAAGCTTGGGCCCAACTAGTCAAGCAGTATGTTAAGTGGGGGAGTATCATAGATTTGAAGTACAGTTTTGCTACCTCTGTAGTCAAACAATTTCGTTATAAATCGGAAATTAGCTAGGTTGAATTTGGTTATTTGAATTACCTTTTTCACATGCTTTTTAAAAGAGAGGTTGGAGTCAAGTATGATGCCAAGGTACTTAAAATCAGATACCACCTGGAGCTTCTCCCCTGACACATAGACATCTGGCTCAGTAGAATCTGTTGCCCTCTTTGTGAAGAACATGCAAACAGTTTTTTTCACATTGAGATGCAAACACGAGTCACTGAGCCACTTTGTACCCTGGACCATTACAGTAGTGAGTTCTTGTGCAGCTTGTTGTTTGCTCTTTGCATGCACATATATCACTGTATCATCTGCATACATTTGAACTTCAGACCCAGTACAGACAGAAGGCAGATCATTAATGTACAGGCTGAACAGGAGGGGCCCCAGTATTGACCCTTGGGGCACGCCCACATCATAGCTAAGAGTGGGCGACAGCTCATTGCTCACTCTGACGCACTGAGTTCTGCCTTCAAGATATGATTTCATCCATCTCAAGGCATCTAGGGAAAAGTTGAACTTGGACAATTTTGTGATGAGAATCTCATGGTTAACAGTATCAGTATCAGTATTTGCTTTTTCCATAAAGTTTTTTTGAAATCTGACACAGCGGTTGCATTAAGGAGAGGTATATCTATAATTCCATGTGTATAACTTGTATTATCATCTACATTTATGATGAGTATTTCTGTTGAAACGATGTGGCTATGCAAAATCACTTGTTTTGGAACTAGTGAATATAACGCGCCAATGTAAACTCTGATTTTTTGTTATAAATATGAACTTTATCAAACAAAACATGCATGTATTGTATAACATGAAGTCCTATGAGTGTCATCTGATAAAGATAATCAAAGGTTAGTGATTCATTTTATCTCTATTTCTGCTTTTTCTGACTGCTATATTTCGCTGGAAAAATGGCTGTGCTTATTGTGGTTTGGTGGTGGCCTAACATAATCGTTTGTAGTGCTTCGCTGAAAAGCATATTTGAAATCGGACACTTTGTTGGGATTAACAACAAGATTACCTTTAAAATTATATTATTATAAAATTATATAAGACACATGTGGGAATTTTAATTATGAGATTTCTGTTGTTTGAATTTGGCGCCCTGCACTTTCACTGGCTGTTGTCATATCGATCCCAGTAGCGGGATGCAGCCGTAAGAAGTTAAATAGCCAGTTTCCCCATAGTCCCAAATTATTTAGATTATTCAAACAGCCTACAATGGATGTGTAATATAGACACTAATGGAAAAAAGAGCTGTCAATCACCGAAGGTTGTTTGCTACATTCAGTAGTAACGCTAACAGCCTAATGGTTCTTCATAAAAAGTTGCTGCTAACAACTCTGTTACAAATGGTTATTCCAGTGAAGCTTGTTTAAGAGCTTCAGAGCCTCATCGGTTCGGAACTATCTGGGGGTTTGAATTATAACCGGCCTTGTCAGCTAACTGTATCGTCATGGTTTTACCATCTCTCCTAAAGAAACCCCCTTGCAGTGATGAGAACCCGTGACAGATGAACTTCCCTTCAATCCATTCCAGACTAATGGCATATGGTCGATGCGTCTTGCGCACATTGCTAACGACCAGCACTGACTAATGGCTTGTGGTCGATGCGTCTTGCGCCCGCAAATACACCCCCCCCCCCCCCCGCCGCACATCCATTCATGCGCACAGGGTCACACACAAATGGCTGCGGATTGCAGGTCATGACCCTGGAGCTCTCCCTTACATCCTGTGATTACTAAAGTATGTCCACTCACTAAACTGACTCACACAGCACAGCAGATGAAGGACATCAGTCTCTCTGACCCCCCTGGATATTAACCCAGCTGACTGCAGCTGCTATAGACTGCAGAGTGACTCAGGAGCCTAACCAACAGTGGTCTAATGCACCCATGAATAAGGCTATAAACCCAGAACCACCCCAGCATTCTCCACATTAACTAGGCTAGCGTGGGTTCCTTGGCATAACGACCCACAGTGACTAAACCTATGTGGTGAAGAGGGGGACGCGACCCTTCACTCACACAGTGTGGGTCGGTAAAGGGATGCGTTTTGGTCTACATGGCAAAGGTTCCCAATCATGGGAAACAGAAGTTTGCTGTATAGGACTGATGTCAGTGCAAAAGACTTGTTTAAGATCACCAGGTTCAACTACAAATACCCTCTACCACTCATTTCCCTTTTCACATACTTAAGACCACAGTGGTCACATTTGGCACAGAGCAGCCATTTTGGAGTCACACTAAACCGTTGCAGAGGCCCTGTCAACATGTGTTGAAAGACGACAACAACAAGCATCCTAGATAGCTAATTTAGCAGCCTCTGGCACATAGGATAGCTCAAATTAAGGTCAGCTGATTTCGTTGGCACACAATGTGTCTTTTTAGAGTAGAGGCTAAGAGGAGGCATGAGCAAGGGGTTTTGTTGTTTTTGCTTGCTTGTTTTCCCCAGCCCAACATTGAATGACTTGCGGTATTGATTTCACAAAATTAAAAAAAAACTTCTAGACGGGGTCTTTACTTTTTTCTTCTTCTTAAAACAAACATTACCATGCCCTGGAACTGAAGTTGAGAGAATTGGTTTTGGTGCACACATAAGTATGGAGAATATAAAGCATTGATCACGTTTTAACTGTTCAGATTTTGTCCAATAATTTATCATCTTATTTGCTTGAATTGGCCGCACTGCGGCTCACTTTCACCTGCCTTAGAGACAGCTTGTTCAACTTGGTGTCATATAAAAAAAATGCACCCGACATTACAAATGTTTTCATATGACCCTCCCCTTGTACTGTAACAAAAAATGTGCACACCCTTCCCCTAACTGTAGCGACCCTGTGTTTATTAACGTGGATATAGACTTTGCCACATCAGCATGCTTTTGTGACTCAGTCGATGCCAAGCAGGGCTAAGGGCCAGAAGGTTAAGCGTTCGCCGACCACAACGTACAAGCTACTCTCCCTGCCTTTCTCATTACACCTACACTACGATCATAGCTGGCTGAAGATAATGATCAGCTAGGTGGAAATCAGACTTTCAACATTTTGATGCTATATTTATAATCATTTATATTTTATATGAAACAAATTTTCCACCAACAGGTTTCTGTGCCAACGCATCACAACCAATAAGCAAAGCATACCGACTTTTGCCGCTTCAATGTCATGGTTTGCGATTTCAACACCACCATCTGCACAGTTTGGAGGCTGGAATTATATTTTGGACAAACGTGCACAGGTAGCCTACAAGAGATTTTTGAAGTAGTCTAATCAGATTAAAACATCGTGACTAGAGCTGTGATGATACCAGTATCGCAATATTTTTCCCATGGCAAAAATGAAAACATGAAGCAGCCCAAACTCTTTGGTCCTTTAAAATCCTGCTGTATGTAAAATATTGTGTGCTATAGATTGGAAAATAAATAAATGTGACTCTGGATGACAACATGATGATCCCACTGGGGACAGATGTCAGTTCAAAATGTAGTTTTGATTTACATTTGGTTGAGTTAACTAACTTGAATTCAACAACAAATATAGTTTTAGGTTAAAAGTCGGGGAAAAAGACAAGATGCCCTTACATTGATGACTTTTTGAAAATCCAATCAGTTTTCCACGTTGATTCAATGTCATCCCTTTTAACTCTGCATTGTTGTAAAATGACCCGTAAGTAAGCATTTCACTGTTCATCTACACCGGTTGTTTACGAAGCATGTGACAAATTCATTTTATTTGATCACATTGCTTTTCTTGGTTGAAATGATATGGACACTAGGGATTTAACATTTTATTACTGTTCAAGTACTCGCATACATTTTTTGGGGGTGTACGAGTCATCTAGTTATATTATATTGTGAAACAAGTAAAAAGTAGCAACCTCAGCAGTGGGGCTTGCTTGTGCCTATGACTGCAACGGCGTTATTAATATAGCAGCCCTTATCTCCTGAGCCCTTATCACAGTCAAGACACCTATTTTATAGTAAAAAAAAATCTAAAATAACAGACTATAATAGAACATAATGCCAGTGCGAAGTGATGCACATCTCAAGTCTGGAACAGCTATTTTCAAAGAGTGATCATTTGAAACAGGACTCAATATGGCGAGTTGAAATCATTTTCAATATACAGACGTTTCATTTAATATACTCAAACTGTTCTTTGGAATTTCCCAAATGGATTAACAATTCCACATTGAATACTGCATGGTGATAAATGATGGCCATGGCATCTGTTTGGTGAGCAGGTTTGTGTATTTTCAGTGTGAAAGCTGTCTATGTTAAGCCTAAACAATTCTAAATGGATCTTGGCTTTAACCTGGATTCACCTGGTCAGTCTACGTCATGGAAATGTTTTGTACACAGTGTATTTTCCTACTTCAAATCAACCAGTCCATTTTGAATTTGTGATAAAACTGTTGTCATTTGGCAAGGAATGTAGCTTGTGTATTCCATTTGTGACGACCCTCCCACTCTGTGTGCCGTATTCTCTCTTTGTTCTTGTTTCCTTATTAGGATGTCGGTGGGCGGAGTTGGGAGGGTCGTCAGCTACATGGGAAACACCTGGGCCCACTGTCATAGGATAAAATGCACCATTTCCCCATTCATGGAGGGACACTCTCCAGGCAGACACCTTGATAGATTTGTTTGTGTTTCTTGGTGGTTTTTTGGTTGTTTGTTTTAGCATCTTTCAACACCTTGCATTATCACATTCATGCATGCAAAACACTCACTTACATTACTGATTACACACACCATTGTATATTATACTTAGTTACTTTAGTTAATAAATATATATTTTGTTACTCCTTTTCTCCACGTTGTCTCCCTTTTGTTACGGGCTTTGAGCCGGTTTGTGACACATTAGATAAATCCGTTTTTATAGGCATTTCTTTCTGTAGACCTAATGGGAGCTTGTGTGTGCAATCAGCACGCATGTGTTTAGGGAGCGGTCGGAACACAATTGAGTGAATGAGACATTTAGGGAGAGGGACTGTGTGATTCTTCGCTAGGTTTCTTCTTTGTTGTGCCCCACAAATACACATGAACACATGTAACACGAGTCAAAGCAAATGAACTTGTCAAGACAATTTCACTTGCCATTTTGGGCAGCCACAAAGCACATTCCACCAAATAGTTTTACAGCATTTGAAAAAATTGTGATCTCTGGTTAAAGATTGAGCTTTGACGTCCATTTGAGTACTCATGCCCATCCCCAGTGGAAACAACGTTGATTCCACCCGTTTTTGCCGAGTGGGATGTTGTTTCCAATATTAGGGCAGTTTTCCTAAAGTTAAATTTGTCTCCTTGCCACGATAGTAACGAGTATCGCGATACTGGTATCCTTCCGTCCCCTAATTGTCTGGATGTGTTTATGCCACACATAAAAGGTAATACATTTTAAAAGTTAAATGACAAATATTTAGGGTATATTGAAGCTTTATTGGTTCTACGTGCGTAAGGAATATGGTCCCGTGTGGCTCAGTTGGTAGAGCATGGCGCTTGCAGCGCCAGGGTTGTGGGTTCAATTCCCACGGGGGGACCAGGGTTCAATTCCCATGGGGGGACCAGGATGAATATGTATGAACTTTCCAATTTGTAAGTCGCTCTGGATAAGAGCGTCTGCTAAATGACTTAAATGTAAATGAATATCGGAGAGGAGGCAGAGTGCGCGTTAACCTTTCCTGAATAACTGGGCCTGCTGGGAGCATATGTGGCCACATTCTTATAGGACGACTTGAGAGAATGATGATCCACAACAGACAGCGTATCACAACTTAAAATACAGCCAGACTGGCTTGCTACTGTGCCTTTCTATGCCTTATAAACTGTTCAGTAGACCCCTGATCCAAATGGAATGAAATATTCAAAGTCACATTATTCAAATGACATTTGCACTGCAGTTTACGGCCTAGAGTAGAATTTTGTACTCACTTGAAAACAATAATGCAATTATTCATTGTAAGGTGGTGTTGTAGACTAGTCTATTGTATTGTTCCTAAACAAGATCAATAAGGTAGCTGCATGTCTCATGTCTTCACTGTTCTTTCCAATTATATTGAAAATTGGTGCAGCTTTGAATGATTGTATGTGTAGTATGATTGCTAGTTTGCATATTGCAGAACTGGACAAACGATCCACCTACCACTATTGTCACTATGAATGGTGGATGGAGGGCAGGATAGACAGCGTGGGAAGTAGCATGGGAAGTACCAAAACACCTTGATATAGGGGAGGTGCATTCAAGCAGATGAGGACATTTGGCTAGGATGGAAGAATTTATAATAGTAAAACCTGCAAAAGGGCAAATGCAAACCAGGGGAAAAAAGGCACTACCCTCCCCCAGTGTCCAGTTCATCTCTGCCCTCAAATCCCTCCTTCTTTCTTTGCAGGCTCCTCACCTCTCGCCTCCTATTCTCTATTTTTATCACTTCCAACCTTCACCTACCATTTATGTGCAATTCCTCCCGCCTTTCAAAAAAAACATTCAGTGTCCTCCTTAAGTCTTTGCAAACCCTCTCCCTCCTCCACACCCTCTCTCCATCTCTCAGTTCATTCTACCCTCCAGATATCTCCCAGCAGGCATAGCACAGTGTGGTGGTTCGTGCTGCTGTAGAGGTGATCAATGGCCCCTGGCACCTTTGGGCCCCTGGGCTCCTGAAATGGAGGTATTAATAATGCAGGGCCCGGCTGTCATATCCTCCATTAGCTTGGGGGAGACATGGGGCCTGGACGGCTGATTGATTACTAATTGGATTAATTGCCGTCTTTTAGGGGAGGAGAATGTAAGTCTGGAGGCCTAGCTGGCAACTGAGAGGGGAGTGCATTTGGCATGGAGGCATTCAGAGATAGGGATACCGAATGCTGAAACGGGTAGCGCAAACTGTGAGGGGGTTGGCTAGACTGGGGTTGCCTGTTCAGTTTCTTTGGTTGACGCCAGGGTTGAGAGGGTATGTCATTTGAGATACCGTAACATTTGTGCAACATGCACTTGACAGAAATGAGGAATTGATCAAGCGGCTTCTCAATAGAGGTTTTCTCCATTATTGCACAGTGTGTGTCTGCTGAACGAAATTAACTCAACCCCCTGTATACCAAATCACCCATCCTGATGATATCGTTACTTTCATTTGCTAGCTATTTCTTTGGATGTATCTGCTTAGCCATCAACATCTGGCTACACACTTTGATATGACAGAGATGTAGATTTGGTATAATGTGTGTAATGATAGTGTTATTCATCAGAAACATTCTGTAATCTGCCCACCGAATGGTGCGGTGGTCTAAGGCACAGCATCACAGTGCTGGCTGAGCGACTAGAGATTCTGGGTTCGAGTCCAGGCTCTGTCGCAGCCGGCCGCGACCGGGAGACCCATGGGGCAGCGCACAATTGGCCCAGCTTCATCCGGGTTTGCGGAGGGTTTGGCCGACAGGGATGTCCTTGTCCCATCGCACACTAGTGACTCCTGTGGCGAGCCGGGCGCAGTGCACGCTGACACAGTCACCAGGTGTATGGTGTTTCCTCCGACACATTGGTGCGGCTGGCTTCCAGGTTAAGTGGGAATTGTGTCAAGAAGCAGTGCGGCTTGGTTGGGTTGTGTTTCGGAGGACGCACGGCTCTCGACCATCGCCTCTCCCGAGTCCGTACGGGAGCTGCAGCGATGAGACAAGACTAACAGCCAATTGGATACCACGAAATTGGAAAAGGACACAAATAATATTAGGAACTCAATATTAGGAAGGTGTTCTTAATGTTTGCTATGTGTGTGTGTGTGTGTTATATATATATATATATATATATATATATATATATATAACACACACACATACTCAGTGGCCAGATATTAAGTATACTCATCTAGTACCGGGTTAGACCCCTCTTTGCCTCCAGAACAGCCTGAATGCTTCGGGGCATTGGCCCATTGCTCAATTGGTATCAAGGGACCTAACATGTGCCAGGAAAACCTTCTCCACCCCATTACAACACAGCTAACAGTCTGTACAGTTGACACCAGGAAGGATGGGGCCATGGACTGCTTACGCCAAATCCTGACTCTGCCATCAGCAAAATGCAACAGGAACTGTTGATGCCATTCTGCACTGTTATTTGCCTGTTTGTGAACCGCCTGTTAGCTTGCACCATTCTTGCCATTCTCCTTCGACCTCTCATCAACAAGCTGTTGTTGCCCACAGGAATGCCGCTAACTGGATAATTTTTGTGAGTGAAGATCGTGCGTGAAGATCCCAGGGCGCCGTCCGTTTCTGAGATACTGAAACCGGCACACCTGGCACCGACAACCCTACCAAGCTCAAAGTAGCTTAGGTCACTAATTTTGCCCATTCTAACGTTCAATCGAACAGTAACTGAATGCCTCAATGCCTGTCTGCCTGCTTTATATAGTAAGCCACGGCCACGTGACTAACTATCTCTGGGAGCGAACCATTTTCGTGAACGTGGTGGGTGTACCAAATAAACTCCACAGAGATTGTATGTGAATGGTGTGTATAGACAGTATGTGAATAGAAAATTTGTTATATAGGATGAGCCATGACTAAAAGTTTCAGGGCAAGGTAGTGGGTGGAGGCCAGCTCGTGGTGACTGTTTAACAGTCTGATGACCTGGAGATAAACAGCTTCTATCAGTCTCTCGGTCCCAGCTTTGATGCACCTGTTCTGTCTCCGCCTTCTAGATGGCAGCTGGGTGAACAGGGCGAGGTTTGGGCGGCTAAGGATCTTGATGATCTTCTTGGGCTTCCTGTGACACCGGTTGCTGTAGATGTCTTGGAGGGGAGGCAGAGTTTCCCCCCGATGATGCGTTGGGCTGACCGTACCACCCTCTGGAGAGCCCTGTGGTGCAGTGTTGGCATGTATGTGCATATTAATGCGTCTAATGCTGTGCTTATATGTGTTGCCATTGGTAACTGGTGGTCAGGCATAGATCATGGTTGGAATAACTAGTGTGTGTATACTGTATATTTTGGCTGGTATGACCAAACTTATTACAACACGCCAACACCCACAATAGAAACAAATCCACTTATGCATGGATCTGACACACATCATTGTGTGTGTGTGTGTGTGTGTGTGTGTGTGTGTGTGTGTGTGTGTGTGTGTGTGTGCACGCGCGTCCACATTAAAGCATAGCAAGTCATATCCTGCCAGCTGGGGCACAGAAACCTCAGGAGTGTGTGTACAGTGTGTGAAACAACACACCGTATTGTCCTACTTCCAATCTCATCTGGTTATTTTGAAGGGAAAATACAATTTACAAAGGCAACTCATCATTCCTGAATACAGTACAGCAGGACTGCCTCATCCTTTTAGGCTACTTCATACTGTTCATCCTTTCCCCAGTATAGAATGTCAGAGTGATACACTACTGTAATGGGATTTATAGAGGAGGTCCTTTGTCTCTCCTCTCTGTCTTATGAATCATTTGAAGATCCTCATCCCTTATCAGGATTTTTGACAGTATGAGATCATTCCGTTTTCTTCCCAACGAGGTGTTGTCAGGATTCCATCATGGTTTCAAACAGTAAGCCTATCTAAACATGAATCTCTTCATTTCACTCTCAAAGCGCGCACATACACACACACTTTCCTTCCAGGCATGCAAAAGCGTTCTTCCTTGAGCAGTTGGGGCAAGCACGACTCTCTTTCTCACTCGGTGTCTTTCTCTCTCTCGTGCTGTGCTGCACCTGCTCCCCCATCGCCTCCACCCACTCCGCTCCTCAGCCGCTCCCGCCACCTCCTCCCGGCCCCTGTGGCTAGCTGCAGAGATGGCCCGCTGCGCTAATTGAAAGCGACCCTGACTCGTCCTTTCCCCCAGCGTTCCAGCCAATGCCCCATTGTTTTCTTTCACCGGCCGTTGACAACTGGCCTTTCAGCCGCGGCGTGCTGCAGCGCAAACTCTGACCCCAGCGCTCTGTCCTCTCGATCTAACCCCTCTCCCCCCACATCCCATATTTCAGGCCCATGGTGAAACGGAGAAACTGCAGAGTTGCAGATTTGGTTGTTGTTCTGCTTAAGGTAAGAATGGTTTGTCAAAATTAGACAGAATTGCATGTAAGTGGATTAAGTCATTTTAATAAAGGTCCACTTATTGGAGCCAGCAACCCAAGAGGTGAAAATGAGACAGTGATGTTTAAATACTTTGTTTGAGTGCTGCTGATGATCATTCATTACATCCCCTTTCTAAGCGAGACTCCCCAAACTTTTAAAGGATAAAACATTAAATTGGAACTCTGATACACCAACAACACAGGCAATGTGCTTAGATATCATTTCCTTCAGATGGCACGTTGTGAAAAAAAACAGCAATGCCCCCCTGAAATGAGGCGCGTGAACAGGGAGTTTTCCCATGGCGGTAGGCTGTTCTTATCACCCACACGGAGCAGAGCCCATAATCTAATAGCCTCGCAGCACAGTCATAAATCACCCTGAGAGACTGCATGCTGCAACACACTGACACTTCCAACCTGGCAACCTGTGTCTTTATTAAAGACCACATTATACGGGGGAGACCCCCTCTTCTCCCTCCAACTATCCTCCATTGGAAAAGCATACATCCTTTACACACACACACACAGATGCTATACATGCCGTGTAAATGTATGACATGTGGCCTGAGAGGGGAGGGTCATGAATGCTAGCGTGATGGCTGTAGTTAAGAAGCACACTTCAGTGCATGTCTGTGTGTTTGTATGTGCAGAAATACACACAGTATGGTTGGTTTTTGCCTGGCTGCCTGCCTGCATGGGTCCATGCATGCATTTGTTTCCTTTTAGTAATTTTGACAACATTTAATTGGAAAATGTCAACGTAAACATGGATTCTGACAAACCGTAGCAATGTACGGTCTAAGATAGCACAGTCACAGAGAAATTACAACATAGCACATCCAAAATGGAGAGAACATTGGCCCAGGGACGTAATAAAACTAAATGAACAGGCAATTATAAGCCATCCCACAGGTCTAGCTTATCGAACCTGAAGGACCAGCAGGCCTATTATAAAAACATTAACATTTTGAGAAGGAGACAATGATTTTGGTAACAAATTCACAGTTATTATGTGCTCTTTCGATCTATGAAAGCTTTCTCTTTAAAGTTCACAGAAATACTTTACTGTAGACTCACTGAATCTTTGTCAAGAGACTAGATCCATCGCTCATTGAGGCAAATGAAGCTTACTGTACATTTACCAACCCCTCACTGAGTACAAGTCGCTCAAACTGACAGTGACATTTTGAGTTGAACAAACTTTGGTAGAGAAATCTATTAGACAGTGTCTAATTTTAGAGGCAAAGCCGTTGACTGTTTAAACTCACAGAGCGATGCATGTACCAATCAAATGAAAAATTCAGCTTTCGCTGCCTGTCTCAGTACTCTCAACCAAAATAATGCAAATTCCGAAAGGAGAGAAGTCCCAAATACCCTTTTCCCCTCCAACCCGTGTGTACACATTAAGTGCCCCTCTGTAAACATTGCAGGAGGAACATCACCTCCAAACCGAGCCTTACTGTGGAAAGACATTACTGAAGACATGATATTTAAATAGCAGTTGTTATTCTGTAGCAATACCGTTGAAGAAGTGGATAATACAAAGACAAGAGTCAGGGCTGTTCTTGGGGTTTTCTTGTAATCCATTCCACTGTAATGTGACCTGTAGTTCTGAACCACAAGAGACAAGTCTCAGAGGACCTCTCTCACACACAGAGCTTCAGTATAGATCTTTATCACACCCTGCCGTGCTTCAGAACCAGACACCCCCAGTCTCTCTGCCAGCAGACATCGGCCCCCTCACCTATGTCAATACCACACATCCTCCCAGACCCACTGTGGAAACCTGGGCACTGTGCAGGCTGGGCAATTCACAACCAACTACCGCTGCTGTGCTGATGTTGCAGAGCCATAACACAGAGAAACACTCAGACAGTGAGTCAAAGTCTTGGCCGGTGTCGTTATCTCTGCTGACGTGGATCGTTGACACAGAAGACAGAATCGGACAGGTAATCCTGGATTACAGTCCAGTCGTGTCATATCCTGGATGCCCTTTAGACGTGGGCGTAACCTCATCCATCCTTCCATCCTCTCCTCTGGTGCCCATCAACGGAGCGCCGTGCCCCTGCATAGATGGAGAAATAATGAGCTCTAGTTGCCTTGTCAACGCTGTCCTTTCCACCGTGCTCTAAGCTCCCATTTGCCCATTCCCTCCCCACCAAGCTCTTTGGTAATCATGGGGGTCCAGGAGGCAGATGAGATTTCATATTGTCTGAAATCCCTCAATGTCTGATTGGAAACCAGGAATGGAGCATGCATACCCTGGCTGCATGTACGCCCAAGCCATAAGACTGAACAGCTAATCAAAGGGCTACCCTGGCTGCATCTACCCCCAAGCCATAAGACTGAACAGCTAATCAAAGGGCTACCCTGGCTGCATGTACCCCCAAGCCATAAGACTGAACAGCTAATCAAAGGGCTACCCTGGCTGCATGTACCCCCAAGCCATAAGACTGAACAGCTAATCAAAGGGCTACCTGCTACTCTGTTTATTATCTATGCATAGTCACTTTAACTCTACCTACATGTACATATTACCTCGACTAACCGGTTCCACCGCACATTGACTCTGTACCGGCACCCCCTGTGTACAGCCTCGCTATTGTCATTTTACTGCTGCGCTTTAATTATTTGTTACTTTTATTTTTGATTTTTTACTTAACACTTGTTTTTCTTAAAACTTCTTAAAGCATTGTTCTATAAGGGCTTGTAAGTAAACATTTCACTGTAACCTGTTGTATTCGGTGCATGTGACAAATAACATTTGATTTGATTACTTCCACGCAGGTGATGATTATAAGGGGAACATGTAAAATGCTCCTCAAGGAAAAGGTCACGCTTTGCCTCCGATCTCAAAGCCAGCAACCTGGTAATAACAATGACAATACATGGGGTGTTTTATATCGGAGGATTTAATAGCCCTTTATATTGGGTGGAACGAACTCACCCTGAGCAACAAAAATTATCTTGTCCCCAATTGGGTGACTCACTACAGCCAGTTTACACCAGTAAGCTCACAGCACAATTATCGCTATAGGGCGGTATCCAACCAACTTCCCTAAAGTCATACATCAAACGGAAGTGAGCATTGGCTTGTAATTATGGTGGTTGGTTTCTGGTTAGAAGTGGTTGACTTTCTGGTTTTGCTTCAAGCCCTCTTAGGTTCATCACTCTACTACATGACTTGAGAAGACACAGCATACTATGACATTTCCTGTGGGGGAGCACTCTGTAACAACATGGCAACCATACTCCAAAACATCAAATTCAGACAAACTGAAAAGTTGTTTCCTCGTGATGTAGGCAGTCTGCCATGACTAAAGAAATGTCTTTAAGTGTATGTAGAATGAAAAGCGTGTGATGTTTTGGTATTACGGTTCAGAGAAACATTCACAGGTTGAGCTTTTCAGCATTCTCAACCTCTAGGTAACACAAAACGTCCTCATACCTCAGGTTAACGCTCTACTTTTTAACTCCGCTTCTCTTAAGCATTTCATATGCATGACAGACCATTTTTCAGACTAGCTTTTTGTATATTCATTGCTTAAGTGATTCTTACTTTTAACCGCCTTCACCTTGTGAATAAAACATGACTTTAAAAAGGTCAAACAGGAATAACTAGTATGGACTTTCTCAGTATTTACTCAACCTATTTGTCTTTTAAAATACTTTTAGAATGGGAAGTTCTACTAAACCCAAGGGTGTGTGTAACTTCATCTACAGTCCCAAAAGCTTATTAGGCTACTTCATACTGTTCATCCCTTCAAACATCCATTGGTGCTTAATGTACTGCTAATTTAACAGTTACTATAGCAGACAGACTTGGAGTTCTGGCAGCAGGTTAGAATTAGCTCATGTTTCTCTCCCCATAACGGACTCATTATATATATTTTAACAAAAAACAAGAGATTTTTTCCTCAACAAAAGCAGCTGCTCAAACAAAGAGAACACATGCTGACATTCAGAAAAACAAAATGTCTCTTTACAGAGCTTGGTTAATTAACGCAGGCAAGCTAACCTCTCACCCAGTAGAGAAACAGTTAAAATAAAGAGAGGACTTGCTGAGCAGTGAAATTCCTCCTCAAAATCAAATCAACACAAATTGTTACACATCCAGTTGGAAAAGGAGCATGTTTCCAATGTAATGCTAACATTTCACAAAAATTACAATTCCCCAGCCTTGGATTTGCCTCATGTTTCAAAAGCGGTGTAAAACATACATTCAATTTTTTTTTTTTACTAGATAATAAATTCATTTTTGACAGCCACTGAGTTACTATAAACCATTACTCATGAAATGAAAAAAACTCTGACCCTTGAACCATTGGAGGGTGCACATTAATGACCGCACTACCGTATGTCAACATGCTGTTTGGATGAATGGATGTAGTGAGGGCCAGGGAGCAAGGGTGCCCATACACACTGACATGTTGGAGCCTGGCATGAGCCAGTGTTTTGGAAGGAGACTCATGGAAACCAGTGGGACACGGGCCGCCAGGCAGGCCCGCTACAGGACTACTCTGGTCTGCTAATGGTCCTCGGGGTTTGTGGCTGCCAATGTCGGCCCAACTGATGTGAATGCCAGAAGGACCAGCCTCTTTCCATCGCTCCACCTGAGTAAAAATACTGCAGTCCCGCTGGCCAGCCCTGCACAAAACACACACCCACTCATAATGAACAAACACACAAACACACGGGCATAGACATAGAATACTGTACACAAAAGGTGGATGTATTGCACATGGAGGAACATATTTGCAGCAGGACTGTACTCTAACACAAACTAAGCCACATACAAAGAGAAAAGCGACTCGGCAAACTCACCCCGTACCTGATACTTCAACAGCAGACACAGCCAAAAAAAACTTAAAGCAAGATGGTCTGTTGAGATAGCCTGTTCCGATTCTTGGCGTGCTCCCAGTGCTTTATGAAACATGTGTCTCTCTCTTTCGACTGATTCGTATTCAAGCCAGGCAAACAGGATCCCAACAGGAAACACTAAACCTCCCGTGAAGAGAAAGGGGGACAGGGAAACAAGAGTGCAAGAGAGGGAGCAAGCTAAAGACAAAATAAAAGGAGAAAGCTAAAGAGGTTGTGGGGCCCCGAGCGTGCCCCGTGGTGGGGCCCCGAGCGTGCCCCGTGGTGGGCCATTTCACAGTCCCACAGACTGACTAACACTGACAGGTCAGCTGGAAGACTCGCTGCCAAGAGAAACCCACAGCGGAAAGATCCAGGCACGAGGCTGCACACACAGACCACACCTCCCAGCACAGCAAAACAATTTCCTTTCCAATCTGCCACACAATAACTGGGCCGCTGTTTATTGACCTTTTGCATGGGCTTTCATCAGGCAATCAGTTCCCTGCTCCAGATACAGAAATATAATCTAAGACCTCTGCCCTCGGCTGTAAACTCGCCACCTTCCAGTTGGATGGAGCTGCTAACCCTGATTCTCCATTCACATCAGGGTACGTCAGGGACGTTGGGCTGCGAGCGCCTATGGGACTGTACGTCTCAGTAGTGTCAGCTGTCACTCCTTTCAGAGTTGATAAAATCATCATGGGTGACAATGAGATATATCGCAATAATTAGTGGAATAACAAATCAATTAACTGTAATAAATGGAGCTGAAAGGCTCCATACACAAGGGGGTGTGAGAGACAATGTCTGAATGCAGCGCACACTGTTTGAGTACTCATATCATGTCCCTTTGATTGCCATAGGAACACACATCATTCATTTATGGGGTGAATGTCAACATTCCATATTATGACAGTGTGAAATTGCAAGCCACTTTCTGGTCTATGGGATACTGAATCTTTATAAAAACATACAAGGAAAAAAAAAAAACAATAGGACAGAATTTGTGAAAATTATAGAACTACAGCTTTTCAGCATCTTCCTTTCTCAGCGCCAAACTTTTGGAAAAGTTTTGGCAACAGGCTTTTTGGCAACAAGCTTTTGGTTTGACAGTTTACAGCAACACTTGTACGAGCAAGTCCAAATAAATGACTGAATTATTATCATTCAGAAAGTTCTGTCCTATTATTTAAAGACCATATTAGCAACATAAGCTACTTCGAACATACCATCGCTGTGATGCATAGGATCTTCAGCCATGTGGACAAGGGTTTTCTATTTTCAGTTAATTATTTCCATTACCGTCACTATCTGTGTAGCAGGGGAAGGAGCTGCTCTGTTGATTTGGTCTCTCGCCATCTCTCTCTGGGACATAGGGATTAGGCGAAGGTTGGCGATGGGGTCTCGTTCGCAGTAGAAACCTGCCCGTCCCGCGTGAATAACGGTGACAGTGCGAGTCCCGTTCGACTGACGAGCGGCAGGAAGCCAGGCGGGCAGGCAGCAGCTTATCTGCCAAAACAGCTGGAGTGCTCCGCATCCCTAGCTGTGAGCGCCGCCGCGACTGAATGACCCCACGTAGAGAGAGAGAAACAGTATAAAAAGAGGAAATTGGAAAGCGTGGTAGAGGGAGAGAAAAACTAGGTTGGAGGAATCACACTCTCTCTCTACTTTTTGCACTCCCTCACCTGGAGATTACACTAGCCTTGTTCCGCTGTTCACTCACGGCTCGTTCCACCTCCTCTGCTGCCATTTCAATATAGTCCCAATGTAACGCACAGGAATTCCATTTGGGGCAGCGCTCTGTGCCAAACTCATCTCCGGAGCCTGTGAAGGGTTGACTAAGCATGGGGGGCCACTGTCAGGGAGCTGTACTGGGCTTTGTGGAAGGTGTGAATGTGAGACCCAGGTGTCACTTTAATTGAGACTGAGATACTGCTGTAGGAGCAATACAACTGAATTGTGGGTGGACATTTTAACTTTGCAACAATGTACAACCTTACTGAGATAGTGGGACGAATAGCTTTTGCCTCCAAATAAAGTGAAAGTGTCTCATCCCCAGTCACAGCCACAGACCCAGAGAGGGTTAAGTCTCCAAACAGCAAAAGGAAAACAGCGGTCTGTCAAGGAGTCTGTCTGCTGCATCGGCACACTGGCTCCTCTTTCTGCCGTTGTAATGAAATTACAGTGGGCCCCGTCTGATTGATGAAAGTGCCATGTCTGCGAGCACCTCTTTTACATAAAGGAGAGGCTCTCCTCCAGACTGCAATTCATCATCTGACAGTCGGATGGCTCCATTCGTCTTAATTCACGCCAGACCCAAAAGCAAGGGCTCGGGTCGTGCAGCCCTGCCTCAACCTCCCTGCTCGGGTTGGGGAGGTGTTGGCGGGGCTATCAAAGGAGTTTAACCTTGTTATTTACTGCCACTCAACCTCCCTTAAGACAGAGTGTATGCATTTTTCTGGGTCCAGTAAAAGATGAGACAATACAAACAACAAATTATTACTCAGATCCTGTGCTCTCTATGTATTGCTATGGCAGTCCCTACAATCTATATGAAGACAGGCCTACACCGCCCAAGGGTTGTGATGATACACTGCCAGCCTTATGCAGTTAGGCCAAGCCACATGTGAAAGAAACATAGCCTATGGATGCAGTCCATAACCTACCATGAAAAAACATTGTCATTTGAAACGTCATTACATTGCGTGACTGTTTCTTTTGACTCATGTAGTGAATAGAAATGGTGCTTTAGAAATGTGTTTGTCTCAGCAAGTGAGAAAATACCTCTATTTTATCTCTCTCTTTCATTGTTCTTGGCAAGTCAGCAGGGGTAATTGGCATGCATGCCCTGGCAGTGCACTCGACGAGCCAGGTCTTGAGTTTGGGCACGGAGCACAACGGCTCCGCTATGCCCACGTAATTTGTTTAAAGCTATGATTCAGCTACAGGCAGCGTCCTGTAGGGCTCAACTGATGCAATCCATCACTGCAAATCCATTTCTCTAGGTGAAAACAACTGATCCACAATGCTCTTTCCCCACACAGACCCCTGCAGCCAGTTACCACTCCTTACCACTCCTTCAGAGTAAACAGCAGGAATGAGACAAAGCTAAAGAAGGCTGGGAGGTGGCTAACCAGCCACTACCCTTACAGCCATGATTCAAGCAGCCATGAGAGAAAAGCAGTGGCGGTGATAAGGAACTGGGGATGAGGGGGAGGGTTTCAAAGGGGCTCGCATCTTCTCATTAACTTTGGCCAGGCCCGGGGAGTGTGGGAGGATGAGGTGGAGGCAGGGATTGGTTTAATTAAGACTCCTGCCGTAAGAGTCCGTCTCCCAACTGCGCAGCCCTGTGAGTAAGCTTGGCCGACAGATGGGCTGAGGAATTGATCACAAGAGACTGTCCAGAGACCTGAGCAGACAGAAACGCTATATATAGGAGTTCATCCACAGTTATAGATATGAAAACAATGATTTCAGGATCTGCTAATCAAGGGGAAAGGTTGTATTTGAAGTGGATGCACAGCTGAACTTGAGGGATGAGATTTTTACTCAAGGTGCACCACATCAGAAACACTTCTACTAATTCTTTATTAAAACATGGCAGACGCAACACCCCAGAGCACAGGAGACTGATGAATAAACATGTCTGTGCAGGTATGCTCAGGTCAGTATTCCCCACGAATTAAGAAAGAACCGTCTGCCATTTGGTATCATCCCTGCCCTGGCGCTGTCACTCCGCTGTCCTTCTGAGAGCTGTCCTACTTTCAGCCTCTGTGTGACATCCATCTTTTCAACCTCCCTGCCAGTCTCATTCTTTTGTTCAAGGCTCAGAGATGGAACCCGGCAATTCTGTCATCTGCAGAAGCTCAATACCTGCCTGCCCCACTGATAAGCAGACAGGTGCTAGTCGAGGCAGAAAACAGCACATGCAGTCACAGGGAGGGCGCCTATTTGTTCCATATAACCCAAGCCGAGCATTTTGAATCAAGCCCTGAGGACAGGGAATATGGCTTTTCTTTGTTGCGGGCCCAGAATTCAAACCCTGCGTGAGTGACCTCTCAGGCTAAAGCTTCCCATATCCCCCCTGTGTTATTGCAAAATTCATGCCAAAGGGATATAAGGACAGTTGGGAGAGAGTAGAGCATCTGAAATGTTCATTTTGTTTAACCTATTGGTAATCTCATTGTATGTATAATTATAGTGTCGCTTGGGAAGTGAGTAGGTTAGATATGTATACACTCTCACTTCTGTCACTGTTGACAACACAGGCAGACCACACTGCTACCACACCGCTAATTTGCCCTGTATTGTGCACTTTTGTCAGTGCAGACAGTGTTCTGTTCTTTGTCCGGACTAGCAAATATGAGATGAAAATGTATTTTCTATTGACGTCAGTAGATGCTTTTTCTTACATCTCTATAACCATTTTAAAAAGTCCTTGCAAGGTAACAAGGGCTGCTAGGCGTCCAGATTCAGATAGCTCAGTGGTACTCCCTGGGGGCTCTGAAACCTCAAGGGGTTCAGAGCACAGTCACCATAGTTACAACTGCTTGACCCTGCTGGCAAATAGACTGACCACAATGGGGTACACGGGAGGGCACTGCCAAACACATTAAGGGTCTTCACACACAAACAGCTAGAGGGCACCAGAATCGCCCTTCTAATGCCATTCAGGGAATGCCAGTTAAGGTTAGTACTTTCAGGAAGTTGCCCGAATGCTCTTTTAGGGGAAATGGACAACTACAGGGGAAGGACTTGCAGGCTGGGTGCCTCTGTCTCTTGGCACAACGTGGAATGTTTAATTAGGCCTTAAAAAAACAGGACATCGCTCTCTTAAATGTCACATCCTTGTGAGGAAAACGGGGATGGCGGCGAGTTAGATTGACTTCTGTGAACTGATTGATGCCAGTGTTTATTTACCTTTCCCTCGGCAATTCATGCTCCCCATCCCCGCCTTTCCCTCCGCCTCGCGTTCCCTTTCTCCCTCTCCGTTCCGCTGTTTACTCTGATGTATGGCTTCATTTCAAGTTAGGCTTTTTACCAGAATGAGATTACAATCTGTGCAATTGTGCCGAAACAAGATAGACCTAGCCAAAAAGGGGGGGAAAAGGGAAAGAATGTAAGAATGGACAGCAGTAGCTGATGTACAGTATTCTCTCCTTACCAAAACATGTCCTGTTGCATTGAACTTAAAAGTGGAGGTCCTGATAAGCACTGTCTGGTCTACGGGACACCTTAAAACTGAGACCATGGAAGAAGGTGGGAGGAGAGAAGAAACAAATATCAGAGTGGTTTGTAATGAGAGGCGACACTTGAAGAATGCAGCCGGCAGCAGCCTTTTAAATGGCAGGCCTCGTTACCGGGCTGGTTTCATACCGTCAGAAGGGCAAAGACAAAGATAAAAAGGGAGCATTGTTGATGGATGGGAAACACTAAGGGCTGACATGTAGCGACTGAACTGGCCAAACTCGCAATGTCGCGGAGGATACATGACAAAATACCACACAGTCCATGGATATGTAGGCTATTTGCGTTCATTTCCTGGTTCTATCCTTGACATTGCTTTGTAATAGCTCTACTTCTCCTGAGTAATGTCTAGTGATACAGTATCAAAAGAGTGGCTTGGGGTACTCATTGAATAATTAAGCAATGCAAAAAAATTACTTGAAATAATAATTGCCTCTCTAAATTCCCACCAAATTAATCAAACAGGCACCAAAAAGATTGAAAAATGAACCATTTCTAAGCAGATGTGAAAAGTGACTGACTCATAGCAATGATCTGGGGCAATTTAGCTGTCATGATGGTTAATGCTTGGGTGGAGAAAACCTTTATTATTTTTTCTTTTTACAAACTTTGAAGGTAAAAAGTCTGTCAAAGCAATGACTCTGGAGTATGTTCCCAACCCTCCCAACAGAGGGAGCGCAGCAATTCACACACTGAAAACAATGCTTTAATATTCTAAACTAAATGTCACAGGGAGAATCTGAAAAGACACGGAATGAGTCTTATAAGGAAGAAAAAAAACTGTCGAAGCTCTGAGGTGTTGAATGGGTTACACGCTGGCTGCCAGCTCACGTTTCATCTCAGTGTTACAATTTGTTTGGAGAGTGTCATGGACATGCTAAAAAGAGAGGGCCCACCCCGAAAGCCTTCCCAATGGCTGCAGACTTGCTAAACGTCACTCAATCTTTCAGCCAACAGGGAGGGAGAAAGGGAGATAACAAGAGAGGAGCAGAGAAGGAGAGAGACAGAGAGAGAGGCTCATGCATCCTAATCCGTGCTTCCTGTGGTGCTTGCAGTATAATCTGAGAAGAGACTATAGAGTTCAGGTTTCAAAGCTGGGAGATGTCGAGGGATTGGACCTGTTTTCCATTCCAGCCAGGCACACATGCATCTATATGCCAGCTGACTGTTCAGAGGCAGAATCTTTTGACTCTACAAGTTGGTCTCGTCTTTCGCTCAATCCAAACGGATCCCACAGGCACTGAAAACCACTCTATATGTAGGACAATGTTCTTCTGTATCGGAGTCCACACATTTGTTTTTGATAGTTGTTCCCTTCCCTTGGTGGTTGCAATTTAACTTGTTCTAAATTTGAATCGAATTGGCTTATATGAAGCTTTCATTGCCTAGCCCACGCTGGTATAAGAGCCATGAGCAAGAACCAATGACTGTTACAAAGTTATCCCTATCTCAGATACATATCAATCAGCTCTTGGTGGATTCAGCTGGATCCTATGATTTCAGCTGGTCCTGTAAAAACAGTGTCTGCAGGTGTTTCGGCTCGCTCAAGAAGCAGGCGCTAACGTTGAACATGCAATCAAACGTCAATGTGCTTTAATCAAATTCTGTGAATGACAGCGTGGTGAAGAGCCCCTTCTCTTGGCTGACATGGCTGCTTTGATTATCAAAACATAATGTAAAACGGTGATTAAAACTCAATTACAGCGCACACCGATGAAAAGTCAATTAGCAATTTAGAGGCTGGGAACGGGCAGCTGCCAAGGTGAGGATAGAGGAAGAGAAAGGAAACAAGAGAGAGATAAAGAGAAAAGGGCTGGAGGAGTGAGTCGGAGAGAAGAAAACAGTCGCTGAGGGAGCGACAGAGAGAGCAGCAGTGAATGAGTCAGATAAACACAGCCTCTTGAATTCTGGAGTCAGACTGCGAGCACAATTTACAGTAGAAAAGGATTTCTGTCAGTCCCTTCACAAACCATCCATAAATTATGACCAATTTGCATTAGGAGGCGTTCAATTAAGAGCCCGATCCATTGTGGGACAAGCGGGGCCCTTTTCTGATGAGTCCCCCAAAAAACAAAGGCCCCTTATTTAAATAACTCCATTATACAGTCCCTGAGCTTCCCTCCAGGCCAAGTTCTTTCTGATTGATCATGCATTACTTATTTATGCACCCGTAATGACTGTTGAATATAAAAAAGAGAGATGGAGAGAGGGAGGGGGGAAAGCTCAGGCATGGTGCCGTGCTGGGAGCCCGCAGGGGAGTGGTGTTTAAATACAGTAGTGGTGACACACCGTCGCAGGAGCCGTGGTGACACACCGTCGCAGGAGCCGTGGTGACACACCGTCGCAGGAGCCGTGGTGACACACCGTCGCAGGAGCCGTGGTGACACACCGTCGCAGGAGCCGTGGTGACACACCGTCGCAGGAGCCGTGGTGACACACCGTCGCAGGAGCCGTGACGCCATGGGAGAGCAGGCAGAGGTTTAACAGCATATGTGGCACAAATCAGCCGTCACGTAGAGCCCCTTTCATGACAAACCAGCCTGCGTCCCCATGGACTGCCCCACCGGAAAATAAATACATATAAATTCACATTAGTGTAGTAGTAGTGCTGCTTAACCCTTCGCATGAATTATTGAAAAATGGCTGAAATGAGTGATACACACAAAGCTCTCGTGCTGAGGAGGATTTTAAGAGGGTAATGAGAGGGTTAGGACAAGAGGGAGATAATTTCAGAGAGCTGCCAACCTGGGGCTGACATGCTTCAAGTGGATATCTTTTGAAGTGTTTGGCTGCCTGTTAAACAGTTCATGGAGTGGAGGAATATTTCAGGAAAGCTGAGAAAAGCACCACAGATAGAATAGCAAGAGAAAGTAAGGGCCTGGTCTTTAAACACATTGCATTTGCTTGTTACTCAAAATATTTGGCAGAATCCAAGACGGCATACACACATGCATACACACAAGTCCACACAGGGCAATCAACTGACGCACGCACCCCTAGCAGGACTCCGGCACGCACACACACTCACTCATCACCCAGTGAAAACAACCACAGGGTGAGATGTTTACTCTGAGCAGTTTTCCCAAGATCTGAGGCCTAGAAAGGTCTGAGAATTCAGAACTGTGTTATCTGAAGAAAAAGTCTAGGATATCAATTAGGGTCACTGACAGTGCATGGGCCAGACAGCCAGCAGTTTCAACTGTACTCTCGCCAGCAGCGCCAATGGCCATTGCCTCATCTGTGTGTGTGTGTGTGTGTGTGTGTGTGTGTGTGTGTGTGTGTGTGTGTGGTTAATAGAGAATGAAACACTCAATGGGCATTATTCTTCGCTTCTCTTAGTATTTTTTAGATGGTGTGTGGGTGTATAAGACATGCGAGTGTATTTACATGCAAATTAGTTATTCCCTCCACTCTGTTTTTTTGTTTGTGTGCAAATTTTAAGCCACCACCCAATTACCTCAGGGGACCAGACTTGATAGAGCTCAAAATGGTTGGCTATTGGCAAAGTCCATCCGCAACCCACAAGGAAGAGTCATCCAAGGATTCAAGCTGTTTATATTACTCCACAGAAAACTGCATTAGCTTCATTTGTCATGGTTTGGGCATTAGTCAAGGCAATACCAGCAGAAAGCTGCAAAGGCATCAGCTGAATAAGACTCATAGCTTATCTGGATTCTCCTAAATGGGGGTGAGTGCACAGAGAGGACAACACCGTGCACATGTTTTTATTCAGCCTTCACTTCATTACTGCAATAACAATAATCATAGACCCTGGGTGTTGTGGTGAAAAGCTGGAGCCATCGCTCGAATGATTTAGCAGAGACCAGATTCTCGGCAAATGGCGGCCGATGCCTTGGAAACCCTGCATGAGCGACCATAAAGGAAAGCTTTTAGGAGTAGAGTCAACTCTCGGCCAGGGTGCTTCAACATGTTCCCGCAGCATTACTATTTTAAAAAGAGAGGAGAGGAACACACCAGTAGAGAAAGAAAGTGACACATAAGAGAGAAAGAGTGAGGGGAGAGGGTGAAACGGTGTGTTTCATCCCACTGACTTCTGGGAACCTATAGAATACAGGCACAGTCCAATCTGACATTTTTTACTGTATCTTGTAAGCGTTTCAAAGTTCCTATTACAACCCTTTGATACATACGAACACACAGGTATGGTCATTCTACAGTGATCTCCGCAGCGTACACTCAAACCGGTGTAATTAGAACACTTCCTTAGAACGTCCAGTTACGATTGATGCAACAGTCAGCGTTGGAGCTGGCCACACTTTTTTCACAGAAACATTTTACACAAACAGTCTTTACAATGTTATGTCCTCAATGTGAGCAGTTTATTTTGGGATGCCATGTTCAGACATTCACAGAAGTAGTGACAGCATAACACATTCTCATCCAAACCAGAAAAATGTAGGCTACATTAGTCCTAGCGATGAGGAAAGAGTGACCTAACACAAGTGGTTATATTTAGCTAACTCTCGCCTGACAGAAACCATAATTTGAATTAGTTAATAGCAATTACTATTTAAAATTCATCACAACACGGGTGAGCTCACCAGCGACCAAAATAATTGGAGTAAAAAAACACTAAAAGTCAAAAGTAATCTGAAAATGGGTAGTTTGTACACGTCCCCATGTTTGTTTTTTCACGTCAACCAAAGATAAGAGGTGGCAAGATGAGTTGGGTCTGTTTGCAGTATGCATGTTGAAGTGGGTGTGTCCACTTATTCCCTTACAGAAGTTTACTCGAAAGACGAGTGAACTATCCCTTCACCTCATTTTGTTATAACATCTTTATTCTGACAGATGTTTACATGACAACCAGAATGCAACAAACATGGCGTCACACATAGTTGGCAATTAGCTTAGCATTAGCTCATCATAATCAGTACAACCTTCAACAAAGTGTGCACAAATGCAAGAATCTGAATTCATGATTTGTTATCAGTACTTAAAAAGATGTGAATAAAACAGTAAATCAAATCAAACTTTATTTGTCACATGCGCCGAATACAACAAGTGTAGACCTTACCGTGAAATGCTTACTTAGAAGCCCTTAACCAACAGTGCAGTTCAAGAAGAGTTAAGAAAATATTTACCAAGTAGACAAAAATACAAAGTAATAATAAAAAGTAACACAATAAGAATAACGAGGCTAAATAATACGGGGCACTGGTACCGAGTCAGTGTGCGGGGGTACAAGCTAGTTGAGGTAGTCTGTACATGTAGGTGGAGGCGAAGTGACTATGCATAGGTAACAAACAAACAGCGAGTAGCAGCAGTGTACAAAACGGGGGTGGGGGGGGGGTCAATGTAAATTGTCCGGTGGAGATTTTATGAAGTGTTCAGCAGTCTAATGGCTTGAGGGTAGAAGCTGTTGAGGAGCCTTTTTGTCCTAGACTTGGCGCTCTGGTACTGCTTGCCGTGCGGTAGCAGAGAAAACAGTCTATAACTTGGGTGACTGGAGTCTCTGACAATTTTATGGGCTTTCCTCTGACACAGCCATCCTGGATGACAGGATGCTTGGCCCGTGATGTACTGAGCTGTTCGCACTACCGTCTGTAGCGCCTTATGGTCAGATGCCGAGCAGTTACCATACCAGGCAGTGATGCCACCGGTCAGGATGCTCTCGATGGTGAAGCTGTAGAACCTTTGGAACTTCTGGGAACCCATGCCAAATCTTTTCAGTCTCCTGAGGGGGAAAAGATTTTGTCGTCCCCTCTTCACGACTGTCTTGGTATGTTTGGACCATGATAATTCGTTTTGTGATGTGGACACCAAGGAACTTAAAACTCTCAACCCGCTCCACTACAGCCCCATCGATGTTAATGGGGGCCTGTTCAGCCCGCCTTTTCCTGTAAACCACGATCAGCTCCTTTGTCTTGCTCACACTGGAGGGAGAGGTTAGTGTCCCGGCACCACACTGCCAGTTCTCTGACCTCCTCCCTATAAGCGATCTCATCATTGTCGGTGATCAGACCTACCACTGTTGTGTCGTCAGCAATCTTAATGATGGTGTTGGAGTCGTGTTTGGCCACACAGTCGTGGGTGAACAGGGAATACAGGAGGGGACTAAGTACACACCCCTGAGGGGCCCCAGTGTTAAGGATCAGCGTGGCAGACGTGTTGTTGCCTACCCTTACCACTTGGCGGCGGCCCGTCAGGAAGTCCATAATCCTGTTGCAGAGGGAGGTGTTTTGCAGGCACTATGGTGTTGAACACTGAGCTGTAGTCAATGAACAGCATTCTCACATAGGTGTTCCTTTTGTCCAGATGAGAAAGTGCAGTGTGGAGTGCGATTGAGATTGCGTCATCTGTGGATCTGTTGGGGCGGTATGTGAATTGGAGTGGGTGTAGTGTGTCCAGGAGGATGCTGTTGTGAGCCATGACCAGCCATTAAAAGCACTTCATGGCTACCAACGTTGAGTGCCACGGGGCGGTTACCGTCGCTTCCTTGGGCACAGGGACAATGGTGGTCTGCTTGAAACATGTAGGTATTAGAGACTCGGTCAGGGAGAGTTTGAAAATATCAGTGAAGACAATTGACAGTTGGTCCGCGCATGCTTTGAGTACACGTCCTGGTAATCTGTCTGGCCCAGCGGCTTTGTGAATGTTGACCTGTTTAAAGGTTTTGATCACATCGGCTACTAAGAGAGTTATCATACAGTCATCCGGAACAGCTGGTGTTCTCGTGCATGCTTCAGTGTTGCTTGCCTCGAAGTGAGCACAAAAGGCACTTTGCTCGTCTGGTAGGCTCGCGTCACTGGTCAGCTCGCATCTCGGTTTCCCTTTGTAGTCCGTAATAGTTTTCAAGCCCTGCCACATCCGACAAGCATCAGAGCAGGTGTAGTAGGATTCAATCTTAATCCTGTATTGACGCTTTGCTTGTTTATTGGTTCGTCTGAGGGCATAGCAGGATTTCTTATAAGCGTCCGGATTAGTCTCCCACTCCTTGAAAGCGGCAGCTCTAGGCTTTAGCTCGATGCGGATGTTGCCTGTAATCCATGGCTTCTGGTTGAGATATGTATGTACAGACACTATGGGGATGACGTCGTCGATGCACTTATTGATGAAGCCGATGACGGAGGTGGTCTATTCCTCAATCCCTTTGGATGAATCTCGGAACATATTCCAGTCTGTGCTAGCAAAACAGTCCTGTAGTGTAGCATCCGCGTTATCTGACCACTTCCGTATTGAGCGAGTCACTGGTACTTCCTGCTTTAGATCGTAAGCAGGAATCAGGAGGATAGAATTACGTAACATCTTGCATTACGCTCCATACATAAATAAGGTGTGCTACAGTATTTTATTTGTATTCATTTATTGAACCTTTAACTAGGCAAGTCAGTTAAGAACAAATTCTTATTTACAATGACGGCCTACCAAAAGGCAAATGACCTCCTGCGGGGACGGGGGCTGGGAAAAAAATTAATAACATATAAATATAGGACAAAACACACATTACGACGAGACAACACAACACTACATAACGAGAGACCTAAGACAACAACATAGCAAGGCAGCAACACATGACAACAACACGGTAGCAATACAACATGGTAGCAGCACAAAACATGGTACAAACTTTATTGGGCACAGACAACAGCACAAAGGGCAAGAAGGTAGAGACAACAATACATCACGCAAAGCAGCCACAACTGTCAGTAAGAGTGTCCATGATTGAGTCTTTGAATGAAGAGATTGAGATAAAACTGTCCAGTTTGAGTGTTTTTTGCAGCTCGTTCCAGTTGCTAGCTGCAGGGAACTGAAAAGACGAGTGACCCAGGGATATGTGTGCTTTGTGGTACTTTAACAGAATGTGACTGGCAGAACGGGTGTTGTATGTGGAGGATGAGGGCTGCAGTAGATAAACCCAGAAAAAAAGAAATGTCCCTTTTTCAGGACCCTGTCTTTCAAAGATAATTCATAAAAATCCAAATAACTTCACAGATCTTCAGTGTAAAGGATTTCAAAACTGTTTCCCATGCTTGTTCAACGAACCATAAACAATTAATGAACACGCACCTGTGGAACGGTCGTTAAGACACTAACAGCTTACAGACGGTAGGCAATTAAGGTCACAGTTATGAAAATTTAGGACACTAAAGAGCCCATTCTACTAACACTGAAAAACACCAAAAGAATGATGCCCAGGGTCCCTGCTCATCTGCGTGAATGTGCCTTAGTCACACTGCACGGAGGCATGAGGACTGCAGATGTGGCCAAGGCTATAAAATGCAATGTTCGTATTGTGAGACACCTAAGACAGCGCTACAGGGAGACAGGATGGACAGCAGATTGTCCTCGCAGTGGCAGACCACATGTAACAACACCTGCAAAGGATCGTTACATCCGAACATCACATCTGCGGGACAGGTACAGGATGGCAACAACAATAGGCTGAGAGAGGCTGGACTGAGGGCTTGTAGGTCTGTTGTAAGGCAGGTCGTCACCAGACATCACCGGCAACAACGTCACCTACGGGCACAAACCTACCGTCGATGGACCAGACAGGACTGGCAAAAAGTGCTCCTCTCCGACGAGTCGCAGATTTGTCTCAACAGGGGTGATGGTCGGAGTCGCGTTTATCGTCGAAGGAATGAGTATTACCTGTACTCTGGAACGGTATCGATTTGTAGGTGGAAGGTCCGTCATGGTCTGGGGTGGTGTGTCACAGCATCATCGGACTAAGCTTGTTGTCATTGCAGGCAATATCAACGCTATGCATTACAGGGAAGACATCCTCCTCCCTCATGTGGTACCCTTCCTGCTCATCCTGACATGACCCTCCAGCATGACAATGCCACCAGCCATATTGCTCATTCTGTGCGTGATTTCCTGCAAAACAGGAATGTCAGTGTTCTGCCATGGCCAGCGAAGAGCCCAGATCTCAATCCCATTGAGCAAATCTTGCACCTGTTGGATCGTAGGGTGAGGGCTATGGCCATTCTCCCCTGAAACGTCCAGGAAGTTGCAGGTGCCTTAGTGGAAGAGTGGGGTAAAATCTCACAGCAAGAACTGGCAAATATGGTGCAGTCCATGACGAGGAAATGCACTGCAGTACTTAATGCAACTGGTGGCCACACCAGATACTGACTGTTACTTTTGATCCCCCCCTTTGTTCAGGGACACATTATTCCATTTCTGTTAGTCACATGTTCACACTTGTTCAGTTTATGTCTCAGTTGTTGAATCTTGTTATGTTTATACAAATATTTACACACACACACGTTAAGTTTGCTGAAAATAAATGCAGTTGACAGTGAGAGGACGTTTATTTTTTTGCTGAGTTTACCTCAGATAGGGGGGAGTGAGGCCTAAGAGGGTTTTATAAATAAGCATCAACCAGTGGGTCTTGCGACGGGTATACAGAGATGACCAGTTTACAGAGGAGTATAGAGTGCAGTGATGTGTCCTATAAGGAGCATTGGTGGCAAATCTGACGGCAGAATGGTAAAGAACATCTAGTCGCTCGCGAGCACTCTTACCCGCTGATCTATAAATTATGTCTCCGTAATATAGCATGGGTAGGATGGTCATCTGAATCAGTTAGTTTGGCAGCTGGGGTGAAGGTGGAACGATTACGATAGAGGAACCAAGTCGAGATTTAACTTTAGCCTGCAGCTTTGATATGTGCTGACAGAAGGACAGAGTACCGTCTAGCCATATTCCCAAGTACGTGTATCAGGTGACTACCTCAAGCTCTAAACCATCAGAGGTAGTAATCACACCTGTGGGGAGAGGGACACTCTTCTTACCAAACCACATGACCTTTGTTTTGGTGGTGTTCAGAACAAGGTTAAGGGTAGAGAAAGCTTCTTGGACAATAGGAAAGCTTTGTTGCATTTAACACAAAATCCAGGGAGGGGCCAGCTGAGTATAAGACTGTATCATCTGCATATAAATGGATGAGAGAGCTTCCTACTGCCTGAGCTATCTTGTTGATGTAAATTGAGAAGAGCGTGGGGCCTAGGGTTGAGCCTTGAGGTACTCCCTTGGTGACAGGCAGTGGCTGAGACAGCAGATTTTCTGACTTCAAACACTGCAGTCTTTGAGAGAGGTAGTTAGCAAACCAGGCCAAAAGACCCCTCAGACACCAATATTCCTTAGCCGGCCCACAAGAATGGAATGGTCTACCGTATCAAAAGCTTTGGCCAAGTCAACAAAAAAAGCAGCATAACATTGCTTAGAATCAAGGGCAATGGTGACATCATTGAAGACCTTTAAGGTTGCAGTGACACATCCATAACCTGAGCGGAAACCAAATTGCATACCAGAGAGAATACTATAGACATCAAGAAAGCCAGTCAGTTGATTATTTACAAGTTTTTCCAACACTTTTGATAAACAGGGCAAAATAGAGAGAGGCCTATAACAGTTAGGATCAGCTTGTTCTCACCTTTTAAATAAAGGACGAACCGTGGCTTCCTTCCAAGCAATGGGAACCTCCCAGAGAGGAGAGACAGGTTAAAGAGGTCAGAGATAGGCTTGGCGATGATAGGGGAAGCAACCTTAAAGAAGAAAGGGTCTAAACCATCTGACCCAGATGTTTTTTTGGGGTCAAGTTTCAGGAGCTCCTCTAGCCCCTTGGACTCAGTGACTGCCAGCCAGCACGGAGAAATTTTGTAGCGGGGCAGGAGAAAAAAAAATAGGGAGAAGCATCGGGGACAGTTGCATTAGAAAAGGTGGGAGATGAGGAAATGTTGGACGGGCAAGGAGGCATGGCTGAGTCAAATAGGAATCCTGACTTAATGAAGTGGTGATTAAAGAGCTCAGCCATGTGCTTCTTGTCAGTAACAACCAAATCATCAACATTAAGGGACATGGGCAGCTGTGAGGGGGAGGTTTTATTCCCCAGGTCTTTAACCGTTTACCTGAACTTCTTGGGGTTAGACCCACAGAGAGAGAACTGCTCCTTAAAGTAACTAACTTTGGCCTTCCGTATAGCCTGAGTGCACTTATTCCTCATTTGCCTGAACGAGAGTCAGTCAGCCTGAGTATGTGTGTGCCGAGCCTTTCTCCAAATGCAATTCTTGAGGTGGAGTAACTCTGAAAGATCACGGTCGAACCAGGGGCTGAACCTGTTTATAATTCTAATTTTCATTATGTGGGCGTGTTTGTTAACAATACCACTGAAAATATGAAAAAAGAAGGTCCAAGCGTCTTCGACAGAGGGGATCAAGCTGATTCTATACCATTTTACAGAGGCCAGTTCATGAAGGAAGGCTTTCTCACTAAAGTTTCTTAGCAAGCGTCTATAACAAATCAGGACAGGTCGTTTCACTGAGCAGCCATTATGAACGCAGGCTGTAAAACAGTGATCACTAAGGTCATTACAGAAAACACCAGACTGATACCTATCAGGATTATTTGCGAGGATAACATCAAGAAGAGAAGCCTTTTCTGGGTGTTTGGAGTCAAACCTTGTGGGATTGGTAATAATCTGATTGACTCTCTCTATTGGTTACACAGACTGAGTCCTGAGTGTGGGAACAAACATAGTCTGTTCCACAGCTGTCTACAAACTTTCTTTACCCAACAGAGCATGAAGGAGTCATAAGGCAAATATCAATATGAACAATAAAAAATATATATATATAACAACTTGGGGCTAGCCATTGTTAAGTTCAGAGTCACTCGCCCCAACAGTGCACGTGTACTGGAGGCGAGTGAAAGCCCGGGAGAGAGACAGGCCAGGGCAAATGGTGAACAGATTGCCAGGTGGAATCCAAGCAGCAGTGCAGCAGGCAATGGGAGTAGGTGTCACCCACTTGGGAGAAGATTTTATTTTTGGAGGCAGATTTCTTGTAGAAAATGCCAGCCTGACTGCCATTAGGTACCGAGATGAGATCCTCAGACCCCTTGTGAGACCATATGCTGACACATGCACATTTGTGGCCTGCTGGAGGTCATTTTGCAGGGCGCTGGCAGTGCACCTCCTTGCACAAAGGCGGAGGTAGCGGTCCTGCTGCTGGGTTGTTGCCCTCCTACGGCCTCCTCCACGTCTCCTGATGTACTGGCCTGTCTCCTGGTAGCGCCTGCATGCTCTGGACACTACGCTGACAGACACAGCAAACCTTTTTGCCACAGTTCGCATTGATGTGCCATCCTGGATGAACTGCACTACCTGAGCCACTTGTGTGGGTTGTAGACTCCGTCTCATGCTACCACTAGATTGAGAGCACCGCCAGCATTCAAAAGTGACCAAAACATCAGCCAGGAAGCATAGGAACTGAGAAGTGGTCTGTGGTCAGCACCTGCAGAATCACTCCTGTTTTGGGGGGTGTCTTGCTAATTGCCTATAATTTCCACCTTTTGTCTATTCCATTTGCACAACAGCATGTGAAATTTATTGTCAATCAGTGTTGCTTCCTAAGTGGACAGTTTGATTTCACAGAAGTGTGATTGACTTGGAGTTACATTGTGTTGTTTAAGTGTTCCCTTTATTTTTTTGAGCAGTGTATATATAAATTGTAATGTATTTTTCTTCTTGGCTTTTGAAAGTACAAAAATTGCTTCTGACTAAGCATTACTCACTCAGCGCCAGGTTGGATGGGGTTTTCAGGTCTCTGCTTGTTTGCAAGAGCATTTTATGTATATTTTGGGAATAATAATCCTTGAATGTAGGAAGTTTTCCAAGTAATTCCATCCAAAATCAGGTTGTAGGTTTGGAGTTTCAATTTGGAGTGAAGGTTATGTTGTTTAGAGTAGCATCCTGTATATGTCCATCGCAAAAAATCAACGTTTGTCTAACTCTAAATCTATCTATTTTTAAAAACATGCTGAAAAATGTGGGAGCTCATCTGCTCATGACCTCTATCAAGCAGAAACGACAACATGATATATAAAAACTATCATGAATAATGTGTTTAGGCCCGAGATGAAGTCTAGGGCCCGAAAACCTTGCCAATATATCCTCCAAACACTGGCTTTGATGGCATTATCACTTTTATACAACGGGTTACCAACATATTAAAATAATGATTGACATATTTTCATTAAAAACGTTATTTTGATTAATTTATTCATACTATTTCATCCTTCCACAAGATATAGTCCCGAAACAAATCTAGGGTTGCTCCCCAAGCCGGCTGGTCGTTCATTCATTGGTTCGGTTGCCAGAGATGCAACCCATTCGTTCAGTCTTTTTACTCTGTATCTATGGACGTGACCCAGTCGTTCGTTCTAAATGTTCCATGCCGTACTGGCTTGCAACGTTCTTATGTCTTGTTTGCCAGCTAGCTAACTACAGCTAACTTACAGTCACGTCAAACAGTGCAAATAGAATAACAACAGTAGCTGCATTTGTTTAAGCTGTTTTCTAGTGACATTTATTTGGATACATCCATAACAAATGAGCTAATGAGACACGATTTCGCTTGGCATAGAAAATGTGCTCTCTCGTCAGGACACTGTTGTTCAGAGGAGCTAACCAACACACAGCTAACACAATCACTTCAAACTGAAGCTGGAAAGACTGCAAACTAGCTGCACTTCATTTTGTTTGACCTTTTTTCAATTTACATTTCTTTGTATATATCCATAAAAATGATGCCAGCTGATTCATGATTTCGACTGGCTGAGAAATGCCTGCCTCTCTCTCTCGTCCCGACCCCTACACGTTCATTTCTATGGGACAGTTGGAGATCGAATTTGAATATTGTAACAATGTTGCAAATGTCGGGGACACAGCAAGGTTTATACAAATCTCCGCTGTTGAAAACTAAATGTTGGTCTAAAATAAAATGTGAGATAATGTCCAGATGCTTTTTATAGTGAAGATCAAGTTTATAACTTCCCTGCCTGGGCTGATGAGACAATGGATTGCGCCGTCAGATGGAACAGAGTAAATAGCCATTTTAACGTCATAGATTTAACCGGTGGTAACTTGTGGAATAGACACCGGCTGGAATACGCTTTTAACCAATCAGCATTAGACCCAGCCGTGGTAAAATGAGGTGAAACAAACCTGAATTCAAACTGGTGTTTGAAAATAAACGCTTTTAGAAAATAATTAGAAATTGACAAGTTGAAACATAGCCCATAGATAATTGACAGGCAGTGTACCTTGGTTTGAGGGCAGTGTGGGTTAACTGCCCTGTTGCATAACAATCACATTTTGGAACAGTGTGTCACTACCTGCATTCTGAGTTTTTTTTTAAACTCACGCTGGGGCGACCGTTAGAGATATTTGGAACTCACACGTGAAAGGTGCATTCAAACATTTGACTGGAAATGGAGGAAAAATTCAGAGATCTGTAGCAGAACCACTTAAACTCTGAAACATTCATTGCCTGGTTGAAACGCCACTGTTAGCTGAGCTCTGTTCTCCCGATCCAATCTCTACACCGTTCACCACTGCATTGTTGCCAGGGTTGGTGGAAATGTTTTGAGATGGAGGAGTGAAGAGTCCTGCATCCGCAGTAGACAAGTGTTATCGATTTCTCAACCGCTCTAAGAGACACTGGGAAGGGCAAAACATTGAGAGGAGGGAACTCAGAGTCACACACATCGTTGTGTTGGTGTCATCATTTAGCTAGTTTTTCTGAGAACTGGTTAGTCTCCTCCACCCCAGGGCAGGTGCCTGCAAGCAGGTAGTGACACCTGTTTCCACATGCTGTTGTTGGGCGTTCTCCACCAGCAGTTCCATCGTCTTTTCTTTTTAGTTGTTCAATGAGTTCCACCCATTCAACAGCTGGATGCAGGCACCCACACATACACGCTCACCGACCAATCTAGAACAGCTATTTCACGGCACACAGAAGCACAGACAGTGGCCACGTGGCCATATAGACTGAGGAATGGCTGTGGCTAGTTGTTTCGCTGGTCTAAGCTAAACAACTTTGCCTGTTTTTTCCCTTAATCCCTTGGGATGCAGTTCTGGGTACGGCTGCAACGAAAGAATGTGACGTTTCTCACATACAGTAAATAAATGCCAATACCCATTCTATGGAATAAGCACAAGAGACATTTCTCAGACAAAAAGGCAGGCGATCATTAAAGGGAATCACCTAACCTTAGGGAAAGTGTCCCCCGTTTACCTGCTCTGCCCAATGGCCAATTCTTGACAGCTTGATCCCATGTTCTATAGCCCCATGCGCTGGACGAGGCCAGGAGTGAAAGACCGAACAAAACCTCTGCAAAAGTGTGCTTGACAGGGCAATCTGAGAGTAATGGAATTGAAGTTCTCTACTTAGAGCACAGAGAGTGGAGAATCTCCATGGAAACCCAGATGGTGGCTTGACAGTTTTGAGCTTTCTGCAATTGAAACCCTTTTATTTGGGGGACCTTAGGTATGGTGCCATTTTGGAAGTGATTTCCTTCAGAAGTGTGAAAAACCCTGCTTACATACTGTACCTCACTTACATACTCTGATCTGCAAGGTAATCATGGCAGCCACACAGTGAAAGAAAGCCTTAGCGGTGGGTGATAAAGGCTGGGAGATTGTCAGTAGGCAGCATAACTTCCGAGCTGCTTGTTTCAGCAGTAATTATGGAGAGTGAACGGTACACTGTGGCTGGTGCTAAAGAGCTCACAAAGCATTTTGCTTGTGATGCAATGTCAACGAGCTACTGGAGGGAAGTCAATCGAATAAGTAAAAGTGACTATAAAGCCAAACAACATGTCTTAAACAAAGACATAAGAAGTGGAAAGTGGAGAGACTGTTGGAGGGATGCAGAGGGAAGGTGGCAGGGGAAAGAGATGTGTTCAGAAGACTATGAATAGGGATGAGATTGGAGAGCACACCGCATCAGTGAACCAATCACAGGCATATTGAAAAATCTGGAGAGAGTGGAGATAAGGAAGGAGAAAAAGAAAGGAAGAGAAGATGGGAATAAATAATGGAGTGGATGAGAGGGCTAGCATAGCCACGGGAGCAGGTGATTGAAAATAACCACCAACAGGATGAACAGATTGATAGAGATATGCTGACAGAGAGCAAGGCTGTGTGTGTGTGTGTGTGTGTGTGTGTGTGTGTGTGTGTGTGTGTGTGTGTGTGTGTGTGTGTGTGTGTGTGTGTGTGTGTGTGTGTGTGTGTGTGTGTGTGTGTGTGTGTGTGTGTGTGTGTGTGTGTGTGTGTGTGTGTGTGTAGGGGGTTGCAGGTTGCTCCATCCTAATACCCATCACAAAGTACATGGAATCTACCACCTCTCTCACCCCCCTGGTCTGCCCTAAGTAATCTCCTTTTCCCTCCACCTCTTCATCTGCCCTCCTTGTCCTCGTCTCATCAGTCTGCCCTCATCCTTCTCTCCCTGTGTCATACAGGTGCTTGTAAGGAGGGCGCTTAACCCATCTCTCAGGCTTGACCTGGCAGATATGGAAGGAGGGTGCCGGTGGAGCATGATAGCAGCGTTAGGTACACAGTGTACAGTGCCTGTAGAAAAGCTACACCCTCCTTGAATTTCTTAACGTTTTGTGTTACAAAGTGGGATTAAAATTGATGTAATTGTCAACGATCTACACAAAATACTCTAATGTCAAAGTGGATCATTTTTTATACATAAAAAAAAAAAAGATTAATGAAAAAGAAAACACTAATATACCTTGATTAAATAAATATCCACCCCCAAGTCAATACATGTTAGAAACACCTTTTGCAGCAATTACAGCTGTGAGTCTTCTTGGGTAAGTCTCATAACAGCTTTGCACACCTGTATTGTGCAATATTTGCCCATTATTCTTTTCAAGTCTTCAAGCTCTGTCAAGGTGTTGGGGATCATGGCTGGACAGCAATTTTCAAGTCTCGTCAGATTTTCAAGCAGATTTAAGTCAAAGCTGTAACTTGGCAGCTCAGGAACATTCACTATCTTCTTTATAAGCAACTCCAGGGTAGATTTGGATTTGTGTTTTAGGTTATTGTCCTGCTGAAAGGTGAATTCCTCTCCCAGTGTCTGGTGCAGGTTTAACTCTAGGATTTTGCCTGTGCTTAGCTCCATCCTGCTTTTCATCCTGAAAAACTCCCCAGTCTTTGCCGATGTCAAGCATATCCAGACCATGATGCAGCCACCACAATGCTTGAAAATAAGGAGGCAGTTACTCGGTGATGTGTTGGATTTGCCCTAAACATAAAACTTTGCATTTAGGCCAAAAAGTACATTCCTTCTGTATATTCTGCATTCTGTATATTTGTATTCTTCTTTTCACTCTGTCATTTAGGTTATGTGGAGTCACTACAATGTTGTTGCTCCATCCTCAGTTCTCCAATCACAGCCATTAAAATCCCCAATGGCTTCATGGTGACATCCCCAAGCAGTTTCGTTCTTGTCATGCAGCTCAGTTCAGAAGGACAACTGCATTAGGACCATGCCTCAGGACTACCTGGCATGATGACTCCTTGCTGTCCCCAGTCCACCTGGCCATGCTGCTGCTCCAGTTTCAACTGTTCTGCCTGCAGCTATGGAACCCTGACCTGTTCACCGGACGTGCTACCTGTCCCAGACCTGCTGTTTACAACTCTCTAGAGACAGCAGGAGCGGTAGAGATACTCTGAATGATCGGCTATGAAAAGCCAACTGATATTTACTCCTGAGGTGCTGACCTGTTGCACCCTCGACAACCACTGTTATTATTATTTGACCCTGCTGTTCATCTATGAACATTTGAACATCTTGGCCATGTTCTGTTATAATTTCTGGCTGTGCCGGGTGGAGGAGGACTGGCCACCCCTCATAGCCTGGTTCCTCTCTAGGTTCCTTCCTAGGTTCTGGCCTTTCTAGGGAGTTTTTCCTAGCCACCGTGCTTCTACACCTGCGTTGCTTGCTGTTTTGGGTTTTAGGCTGGGTTTCTGTACAGCACTGAGATGTCAGAAGGGCTTTATAAATACATTTGATTTGGATTTGATTTTTGACGTGTCTGGGTGGTTTAATACATCACCCACAGCATAATTATTAACTTCACCATGCTTAAATATATATTCACTGTCTGATTTGTTATAGTTACCCATGTAACAATCACTGCCCTTCTCTATAAGGATTTCGGAAAGCTCTGTCGTCTTTGTACTTGAATCTGTGCTTGAAACTCAATACCTGACTGTGGGACCTTAGATGTTGTATGTATGGAGGACAGATCATATAACTTATGTGATTTGTTAAGCCAAATTTTACTTCTCAACTCATTTTCGACTTACCTAAACAAAGGGGGTCAATACTTATGCAACGACAATTTTTTTGTGATAGAATTTGTATTAATTAGACATTATGGAGTATTGTGTAGATCAATGACAAAAAAAAGAACAGTTCAATCTATTTCAATCCCACTTTGTAATGGAACAAAAGGTGAAAAACTTCAAGGGGGTGTAGACCTCTATAGGCACTGTACATGATCTGGAAGGAATTGGATATTGAATGCAGGAAGGGACGGGGGCCCTGGTGGAAGATAATTTCGCCCACCCACACAGGGAGCAAGGGCTATGAGCAAGTCGATAATATTGAGTATGGGGAGGGGACTCCGAACCAAGAGGTTTAGTGACCATGTCCAATCCACCGGTGTCGGCATCCATAGAGAGGTCATTCATCATGGGACAGACAAACGGCAGTGGGGGAGGGAAGGTTTGTGATAAGAATGGGAACCTCCGGATTGCACTACAAACTCAATTGGCTGCAAAAATGCAAGGTTGTGGTTCGGTAGAAAAGGTAATATAATGACATGCATTATAAATACGGAAATGTGAAATGTCCTTGAAATGCACAGCCACGTACTTATGGAACTGAATGGGAGGAGTCGAACAAATGTGGCGAGAGGTCAAGTAAGGGAAAGCAACTATTTTATTGTCTGTATTTATTAATGAAATGGGCCTGTAGTACTTCCATATAAATAAACTCCATTAAAACACAAGCAGAGTGCATTTATATTCCAGCAAATGGCTTGCAATTACCTATTTAGAAGACATACGTTGGCAATTAATACAGCAATCCCTGTAATGCCGTACCTAGGGAATTTCTAAACATCAATTATATTAAATAGGAGAGTCAATGAGATAGAACTTGTAGCCTGCTGCAGCAGTCACAGCATGATACCACTACCAGTAAACATCCCCCTCAACGCTAACAAATGCTTCACTGGACAAAACCATCCAGCTCCACCATGTAATTTCCAAGAGAAATTCTGATTGGGGGTTTTGTGATCTACTGAAAACACCAACAGTCTTCACATTGTAATAACCCAGAAGTCCCTTGACAGATAAAGAAGGAATAAAGGAGGAGGAAAAACAACCCAGCTCAGTGGAAAACAACCTGCCACTGTAAATCTCCGAGCCCTGCTCCCCTGTCAGTATCGCTGATCAAACTGGTTCTTCCACATTATGCAGACAGCTCCAAGTCCATTGCTGCTTACAGTATCAATCTTTCACATAAACCATCCGTCTCATGGCCAGATCAATACACGCTCTCTCCAGCTCCCTGCAAAGGGTAGGCACTGTTTTTGTGGACGCTGGACAGAATACACTGCAAAACACAGTGGTGAGGGTAGGTAACAACATCTCCACCCCGCTGATCTTCAACACTGGGGCCCCACAAGGGTGCGTTCTGAGCCCTCTCCTGTACTCCCTGTTCACCCATGACTGCGTGGCCATGCACGCTTCCAACTCAAATCATCAAGTTTGCGGACAACATTACAGTAGTAGGCTTGATTACCAACAACGACGAGACGACCCTACAGGGAGGAGGTGAGGGCCCTCGGAGTGTGGTGTCAGCAAAATAACCTCACACTCAACGTCAACAAAACAAAGGAGATGATTGTGGACTTCAGGAAACAGCAGAGGGAGCACCCCCCTATCCACATCGACGGGACAGTAGTGGAGAGGGCAGTAAGTTTTAAGTTCCTCGGCGTACACATCACGGACAAACTGAATTGGTCCACCCACACAGATAGCGTTGTGAAGAAGGCGCAGCAGCGTCTCTTCAACCTCAGGAGGCTGAAGAAATTTGGCTTGTCACCAAAAGCACTCAAACTTCTACAGATGCACAATCGAGAGCATCCTGTTGGGCTGTATCACCGCCTATATCACCGCCTGGTACAGCATGATACAGTATTTTTCGATATACTGTAGGCCTACCGTAGGTGACATGAGTCTCACTAGTGTTGAGTAATGTGCTGTTCAAAGTGGTGTAGGTCTTATTTATTTAAAGAGCATATTGAAGTTAGAAGCAATAGGATTTGAAGCCATAACCTACAACTATTTTAGCACCGTTTCACTCTGCTCTGAGAGAAGCATGGGAACTGGTCTTGATAAATGAATGAGATGTTCATTTTCACTGAATCTCCATTTGGGTATTGTTTAGACTACAATTATACAATTAGAGCATAACATTCCTACACCCTTAGTGTAACCTTTATTTAACTAGGCAAGTCAGTTAAGAAGAAATTATTAATTTACAAGGATAGCCTACACCTTCCTCCCCATCAGGGAAGTGAACCCCGGTCTCCCGCGTGCCCGCACGACACAGGGATTCTTTAGCTAAATAGCCCAGTACTGTAGCCTACTCCCGACCGTCACATTGTACAGCGCCATATTTTCCGTTCCATCCTAACGGAAACCCAGAGGGTTGTTCTTGGAATAGAAACACCATAATATTAATCAAATGAATTAAGCAACATTTCTTAAAATCAGTCCCATATACTATGTTCTTACAAAAAAAGGTTTTCAATTATCTAGTACAGCCACTATTGAAGTCTATCAAATTATTCTCAAAGATGCCCTCTGGTGGTCAAACTAGCACTAACTAGCTTTAATGTTTACAATGGCTGACACTTAAATAACGTGCCATAGAATTCTGCGGCACCGTGCAAGCTGTGCTGCAGTACGCTGCAACTTTTAAAGGACGAACCACTTTAGAAATAAAGTATTTTTATCACCTAACAAAGGACGGGAAAGGTATGTAAATCAATCTGTAGAGAAAGATCTGCACTAAATAATAGGCTAGGGTTTGCTAATTGAATAAGCTCAATGAATTGTAAAAATCACATCTACTAATGTATCCGTAGTTAACAGAACCTCCTCATTATTCTACTAAACCTTGCTGACCTCTTACACTGGGTTAGCCCAGGGCAAAGCTCTCTGAGCATTAGAGCTGAATCCCACTTGCCATCCCAGCACTTTCCTGTTCGGGAAGGCAAAAAGCATCATCTGGAGCCGGGGGAGTTCACTTAAGCTAATTGCCAGGTTGCACGGGCACGCTGCATTCGTTAAACAAGCGAGCAGGCAAGTTATCAGGAGTAAGGAGTCCTTCACTGTAATCATTCCTTTATTCTAATCAAGGGTCTAAATTGAGCAAGCCCTCTCAACCGTCCAAGCAACAAAGACTTCTGATTACATTTAAGTAACGAGACAAATAACTCAAGAGGATGACAAAACGAGGACAAATATTTTCGAAAACTGGATTTCCACTTGGTAGGACTAACAAGCACATGGGCACAAACATTTGTACTTAAATGCTTTGAATTTGAAGCCCACAAGATTAGTCATGCCAATTGAAATAACAAGTATGGTATTGTGTTAAATAATTTCTAAGAAAGGGCGACAGATGCTGAACAGAAAACTCAGAGATACTAACAAAATTATTATCACAGGCTTGTTAAGACAGTAAACCCCTGTTGATCACAAAAAAAAGTGCAATGAAAATCCTACTAAACTGACATGAATCCTTGCTGCTCCAATCAAGACAATTCTTATCTGAGAATCTAACTGAGTATGAGGACCCAAAAATAATGTACATGGTAGTAATTGGAGTGATTCTTGGCAAAGGAGCTGTAAAATTATAAACAGTGAGATGTCTCACAATTAATACATCCAGAGCCAAAATTCTGACCCACGATACATCCTATACATAGATAGACTTGTTATGACAGCTCAATGGACATAATCTGACAAGATTGGCACAAAGCAAATGTATCATATTCATCACTATAAATGATAAGGATCAATCAAAATGCCCATATTCAGAATTAGGAGTTTGTCAGTTCAAGAATGAAAAAGACTTCAAATGAAGGGAGAGAAGGGTTTCCCATGTATTTATTTTTTCCTTGTATTTCACTTGAAATGGTACCTTTCAATTTGGCAGCAGCTCTTCAAATTGGGAAAAATAGCTTCACAGCCCTGCCATCCTTCTGTCAGGTTTCACAAGTTATGGCCAGAGAGGGCCTCCACACACCAGCTATCCCCCATCCAGTACCCCAATCAAGAAAGCCATCCCCTCGAAACTGAACTTCTCAGTGTTGCCTTGGGGAAAGTGCATAGGTAACATTTGAGGTGACCCTCAGAGCAGGTTTGCTCTCAGTGGACCTCATTCACCAAGCCCACTTTCTCAAGCCTTGTATCGCTGTGACTTTGAAGTCTGGCCAGAGACGGGCTTTGAAAAGCCAGCAATCTCCACACCATGACCAGGCACAGGATTAGCAAGTCCCTGTAGGATTGGGTAGGAGGACAGGGGGTCGTTTTTGGGGGGTAGTGTGTGCGCAAGCATTTCCCCTCCGGACAGAGCTGGGGATTAACAAGCTACTAAGGAAGCAGAGAACAAGGAGCCAGCCTCTTTCTTGAGTTCCTCGGAAACCAATTTGTATTGGGAGGAACTGAGGGAGGCAGCTAATTCTGCCTCTGACCTCTCCGCATCAACTTTCTCTTGTTTTGCTGCTCAGAGTCTAAAACTATTTTCTCAGGAAAAGAGAGCTGTGTCCAGGCTGTCAATGTCCCTCTCCTTCACAGTGGCTTTGAAAAACAGGCCTCTACAGGGCATAGCAGAATAAGAGCCTGAGCGAAGGAGAGACTTCAATGATCGAGCATTAACAATTTAGCATTTACTGTTTGAAGAAAATAAAAACACATTTCTCCAACTGACGACGTCACTGAAAAAGTGTCGCGTCAATCTGGCTTTGAAACAAATAAAAAAGCCCTGAAACTACTGAACACACTTGCATATTAACTAAATCAGTCCTTAAAACATAACTATCTGACAGAAGCATATGTTTTCAACTGGAACTGTGTCAACCATTTGGACACAGGACCATAGATAGCTTTCCCACTAGCATTTGTAGATTAATGAGGTCTTTGTCTTTTATCTGATTGAAAGGAGCCTGAGGAGTTTGCCCTCTATGTCTTTGTTGAACAGTCTCTCTTGTGGAAATGGAAGATTGGCCTGTATGTGTGGGTGTGTGGGAAAGCAAGGTGGACGGGTCACATCCGAGTTCAACTGACTTAATAAAGCTTCTCTCTATCTACCCCGAGATCTCCTCACCCCAATTATACGCATGACACCTCTAACCTTATCCCCAGTCCCCAATCCCACATACAGCTCTTGTCCTGCCCCTCCCTTCACTGCTCTTAAATCACTCTACAGGGCTGGTGAGTGTTGGGCTGATGTGGCAGTCATTCCCCAGGTTCCTCTCACTCGATTTCTGGATCTGGCTGTTTGAATTGGGCCAGGGTTGGGGCATCTCCTCTGAGAGCCCTGGATGGTCAAGTGGCGGGTGAGATGGGAATTATTGAGAAGAGTGAAGCTGCTGTTTAAGCAATAGGACACACTCCCCAAAGACTGCATATGTGCAGAAATTGCTATAATTATACCTGTATGTCCTCAAAATGTAAAATAAATGTAAATCACTCACTAACCATCACCAAACAATAACAAAGAACTGTAAAATGGGTCTTAGACTGATATTATGGACATGTTTTTTTAGACATTTGCAATTTGCACTGGTTCTACCCTCAGATTGGTCCAAGGTCACAGCTAGATTGCATCTGGCCAACCATCTGTTTAGACCCATCCCGTGAGATGGCCTGTCACCAGCACACCTTGGCCCTGTCCTCTACTGTCCATGGTCATGGTCGCCAGGGACTGTCAGACTAGACAGGATGCCTCTACATCTAGGCTACAGTCACTAGGGGAATCTATGCAGTTGTTTTTTCAATACCCGCATGACTGGCGGGTTGGCCATAACGCAATTTAAGCCACTTTCCATCACGGCCTATTCCTCAATCTGCTATTGTCACGCTAATAAACGCATAACATGATAATATATGTCTAATCTACTTCTACAAAAACAAAAAGCAAGGATATTTCAAAGTTATGAAGAGGAGTTCCCCCTACATTTGCCCATGAAAATTACTCAGCTCTGCAGATTGATTAAAATATTGTATAAAATCTAATGAATAATATAGGTAATTACAGGAATTTAAAAAGTGGCTTAATAACCTTTCACACTGCTTCCATTTCTCAATCTGTCACTGGGTGCCTCCAGCCAGCAGACCTTTCACCCATCCCATCAAACCACTCTTATCCAGAATTATTCAAGATCAAACAGTAAGAAGAACGTTCATAGCCAGAGCTATAACTCCAAATCAACATTCATCTCACTGCAATTAAAATTCACGGCAGTCTTACCTTAAACTTTCGACAAATTTGACTGCAGAGATTCAGCCAGCTGACACGGAGAGATGATTGGCACTAGCTGGTTAGGATCGCCACCCCGAGTGAAGACATCCACAATCTAAACAAAAACCAAAATAATAATGATTTAAAACAGAGGCAATTTCAAGATTGACTTACAGTCAGACATTCACCATATGTAATGTTCTATTTCTTGGCTAGACCATCTGCTCCATTTGGTAATTTTAATCAAAAATAGGGCTTTTAGCGTAAACTAAGATCTTCACACCTCGGCGGTCCTGCATGTCACATCAATCAAATCCCTCTGCCGCTGTCATGGATCAATTAATATATTGTGAAGCAGGGTTCCCAAAGTTCCTTTAGAACACCGACACAATTATATTAACCTCTCTGGGATATAGGGGGTGCTGTTTCGACTTAGGGAAAATTGGTCTCCAAATTAAACTGCCTAGTACTCAATTCTTGCTCGTACAATATGTATATTATTGTTATTATTGGATAGAAAACGCTCTCTAGTTTCTATAACCGTTGGAATTATGTCTGAGTGAAACAGAACTCATTCTACAACACTTTTCCTGCCAGGGAGTGAGATTTCAGAAATCTTGGCCCCTGCTCCCAGGTCAGTTCATAAGTCCCTGTGAATGCTATGATGCTACAAACACTGCCTACGCCTTCCTCTAGATGTCAGTAAGCAGGGAGATTTTGAATGGAGTGGATTGCGCAATCCGGGCTCTATAAATAGACCCTGGAAAGAACGTCCTTTTCAACAGTGCGCTCGACGCAGAGTGGTCGTCGGACTGGCCTCCTTCCAAGCTTTTTTTTAGCCACTTATATATCGCCGGTCATGTTTTTATTCGTTATAGGTGTTAAAGACATCATAAGGTAGTTAATTTAAACCGTTTTATAGCAATTTATATCCGTTTAGTGCGATTTTGAGGCATTTCTTTGTGATGCAATTTGAAGCGCTGGGCACGTTTCCAGTACCGGTCGAACGTTAGTGGCCATTTCGACAGGACAAGAGGACATCTTTCGACCAAAAGACGATTAGACCGGAGAAAGGATACATTGCCCAAGATTCTGATTGAAGATCAGCTCATAGTAAGGACTATTTTTGATGATAAATCGTTATTCTGCTGAAAAATGTCAAACGCATAAGCCGCAATTTTGTTTTGTGTAGCTTCGCTTGGCGAACCCTGTATTGCACAGTAAGGATAATTTTAGAAATGTAATTCAGCGATTGCATTAAGAACTAATTTGTCTTTCGATTGCTGTCCACCCTATATTTTTTAGTAAAGTTTATGATTAGTTATTCATTACGCTAGATCACTGTCCAAAATGGCGCCCGACATTTTCAGCCCAGGTTGGCTACTATTCTCATTGTATAACCACGTTTCTTTGTGGCTAAATATGCACATTTTCGAACAAACTCTATATGTATGTTGTAATATGATGTTACAGGAGTGTCATCGGAAGAATTCTGAGAAGGTTAGTGAAAAAATTTATATATTTTGGCGATGATAACGATATCGCTCTCTTTGGCTTGAATCAATGCTCGGGTAACGTTTGCATATGTGGTATGCTAATATAACGATTTATTGTGTTTTCGCTGTAAAACACTTAGAACATCTGAAATATTGTCTGAATTCACAAGATCTGTGTCTTTCCATTGCTGTGAGCTGTGTATTTTTAAGAAATGTTTTATGATTAGTAATTAGGTAATACACGTTACTCTCTGTATTTATTCTAGTCGAGTTGTGATGGTGGGTGCAATTGTAAACTATGATTTCTACCTGAAATATGCACATTTTTCTAACAAAACCTATCCTATACAATAAATATGTTATCAGACTGTCATCTGATGAGGTTTTTTCTTGGTTAGTGGCTATCAATATCTTTATTTGGCCGAATTGGTGATAGCTACTGGTGGAGAGAAAAAATGGTGGACAAAGAAAAATGGTGTCTTTTGCTAACGTGGTTAGCTAATAGATTTACATATTTTGTCATCCCTGTAAAACATTTTAAAAATCTGAAATGGTGGCTTTATTCACAAGATCTGTATCTTTCATTTGGTGTCTTGGACTTGTGATTTAATGATATTTAGATTTTCTTTTTTCATTGTGACGCGATGCTAATCAGTGAGGGGGGGGTGTTGGGGGTGCTTGCTAGCGTCCCAACTATCCCAGAGAAGTTAACAAGTGGACTACTTCTTAAAAACAAGATGCAGCAGGTCAATAATATTAGAACTGGACAGTCAAGAAACTGTATGAATGAAGGGCTATTATCATTTATACACAGTTGGTTTAAGTCATTTTTAAAAAAGTATACATTTATATATCTCCCCTTTTAAGGATCCAATTTTCACCTAAAATGACATACCAAAATCTAACTGCCTGTAGCTCAGGATTTGAAGCAAGGATATGCATATTCTTGATACCATTTGAAAGGAAACACTTTGAAGTTTGTGGAAATGTGAAATGAATGTAGGAGAATAACACATTAGATCTGGTTAAAGATAATACAAAGAAAAAAAACATGCGTTTTTTTGTATTATTTTGTACCATCATCTTTGAAATGCAAGAGAAGGGTCATAATGTATTATTCCAGCCCAGACGCAATTTAGGTTTGTGTAGACTGAGCCAAAGAACCATTGCATTTCTGTTAAAAAAAATGGTATCAAGACTGCCCAAATGTGCCAAAGTTGGTTTATTAACTTTAAGTTCATAACTGTGCACTCTCCTCAAACAATAGCATGGTATTATTTCACTGTAATAGCTACTGCAAATTGGACAGTGCAGTTAGATTAACAAGAATTTAAGCATTCTGACAATATCAGATATGTCTATGTCCTGGGAAATGTTCTTGTTACTTACAACCTCATGCTAATCGCATTAGCCTACATTAACTCAACCGTCCCAGGATCGGTGGGTCCCCCATGGGACGGTTGAGCTAACACACACACACCCGTTCAAACGTTTGGGGTCACTTAGAAATGTCCTTATTTTCCATGAAAACATACATGAAATGAGTTGCAAAATGAATAGGAAATATAGACAAGATGTTGACAAGGTTATAAATAATGATTTTTAGTTGAAATAATAATTGTGTCCTTCAAACTTTGCTTTCGTTAAAGAATACTCCATTTGCAGCAAATACAGCCTTGCAGACCTTTGGCATTCTAGTCAATTTGTTGAGGTAATCTGAAGAGATTTCACCCCATGCTTCCTGAAGCACCTCCCACAAATTGGATTGACTTGATGGGCGCGTCTTACGTACCATACGCTCAAGCTGCTCCCACAACAGCTCAATAGGTTGGAGATCCGGTGACTGTGCTGGCCACTCCAGTATAGACAGAATACCAGCTGACTGCTTCTTCCCTAAATAGTTATTACAGTTTGGGTCATTGTCCTGTTGTAGGAGGAAATTGGCTCCAATTAAGCGCCGTCCACATGGTATGGCATGGCGTTGCAAAATGGAGTGATAGCCTTCCTCCTTCAAGTTCCCTTTTACCCTATACAAATCTCCCACTTTACCAGCACCAAAACACCCCCAGACATCACATTGCCTCCACCATCCTTGACAGATGGCGTCAAGCACTCCTCCGGCATATTTTCATTTTTTCGGAGTCTCAAGAATGTTCTTCTTTGTGATCCGAACACCTCAAACTTAGATTCGTCTGTCCATAACATTTTCCCCCCAATTTTCCTCTGTCCATTGTCTGTGTTCTTTTGTCCATCTTAATATTTTATTTTTATTGGCCAGTCTGAGACATGGCTTTTTCTTTGCAACACTGCCTAGAAAGCCAGCATCCCGGAGTCGCCTCTTCACTGTTGACGTTGAGACTGGTGTTTTGCGGATACTATTTAATGAAGGTGCCAGTTGAGAACTTGAGGCGTCTTTCTCAAACTAGACACTCTAATGTACTTGTCCTCTTGCTCAGTTGTGCACAAGGGCTTCCCACTCCTCTTTCTACTTGGTTAGAGCCAGTTTGCACTGTTCTGTGAAGGGAGTAGTACACAGCGTTGTACGAGATCTTCAGTTTCTTGGCAATTTCTCGCATGGAATAACCTTCATTTCTCAGAACAAGAAAAAACTGATGAGTTTCAAAAGAAAGTTATTTGTTTCTGGCCATTTTGAGCCTGTAATCAAACTCACAAATGCTGATGCTCCAGATTCTCAACTAGTCTAAAGAAGCTAGTATTATTGGTTCTTTAAATCAGAACAACAGTTTTCAGCTGTGCTAACAATTTCAAAAAGGGTTTTCTAATGATCAATTAGCCTTTTTAAATGATAAACTTGGATTAGCTAACACAACGTGCCATTGGAACACAGGAGTGATGGTTGCTGATAATGGGCCTCTGGACATCTATGTACAGTCGTGGCCAAAAGTTGAGAATGACACAAATATTCATTTTCACAAAGTCTGCTACCTCAGTTTGTATGATTGCAATTTGCATATACTCCAGAATGTTATGAAGAGTGATCAGATTAATTGCAAAGTCCCTCTTTGCCATGCAAATGAACTGAATCCCCAAAAAAACATTTCCACTGCATTTCAGCCCTGCCACAAAAGGACCAGCTGACATGTCAGTGATTCTCTTGTTAACACAGGTGTGAGTGTTGACGAGGACAAGGCTGGAGATCACTCTGTCATGCTGATTGAGTTAAAATAACAGACAGGAAGTTTCAGAAGGAGGGTGGTGCTTGGAATCATTGTTTTTCCTCTGTCAACCATGGTTACCTGCAAGGAAACACGTGCCGTCATCATTGCTTTGCACAAAACGGGCTTCACAGGCAAGGATATTCCTGCCAGTAAGATTGCACCTAAATCAAACATTTATCAGATCATCAAGAACTTCAAGGAGAGCGGTTAAATTGTTGTGAAGAAGGCTTCAGGGCGCCCAAGAAAGTCCAGCAAGCGCCAGGACCGGTCTCCCAAAGTTGATTCAGCTGCGGGATCGGGGCACCACCAGTACAGAGCTTGCTCAGGAATGGCAGCAGGCAGGTGTGAGTGCATTTGCACGCACAGTGAGGCGAAGACTTTTGGAGGATGGCCTGGTGTCAAGAAGGGCAGCAAAGAAGCCACTTCTCTCCAGGAAAAACATCAGGAACAGACTGATATTCTGCAAAAGGTACAGGGATTGGACTGCTGAGGACTCGGGTAAAGTCATTTTCTCTGATGAATCCCCGTTCCGATTGTTTGGGGCATCCGGAAAAAAGCTTGTCCGGAGAAGACAAGGTGAGCGCTACCATCAGTCCTGTGTCATGCCAACAGTAAAGCATCCTGAGACCATTCATGTGTGGGGTTGCTTCTCAGCCAAGGGAATGGGCTCACTCACAATTTTGCCTAAGCACACAGCCATGAATAAAGAATGGTACCAACACATCCTCCGAGAGCAACTTCTTCCAACCATCCAGGATCAGTTTGGTGACGAACAATGCCTTTTCCAGTATGATGGAGCACCTTGCCATAAGGCAAAAGTGATTACTAAGTGGCTCGGGGAACAAAACATCGATATTTTGGGTCCATGGCCAGGAAACTCCCCAGACCTTAATCCCATTGAGAACTTGTGGTCAATCCTCAAGGAGGCAGGTGGACAAACAAAAACCCACAAATTCTGACAAACTCCAAGCATTGATTATGCAAGAATGGGCTGCCATCAGTCAGGATGTGGCCCAGAAGTTCATTGACAGCATGCCAGGGCGGTTTGCAGAGGTCTTGAAAAAGAAGGGTCAACACTGCAAATATTGACTCTGCATCAACTTCATGTAATTGTCAATAAAAGCCTTTGACACTTATGAAATGCTTGTAATTATACTTCAGTATTCCATAGTAACATCTGACAAAAATATCTAAAAGACACTGAAGCAGCAAACTTTGTGGAAATTAATATGTGTCATTCTCAAAACTTTTGGCGACGACATCTGCCGTTTCCAGTCATTTACAACATTAACAATGTCTACTCTGTATTTCTGATCAATTTTATGTTATTTTAATGGACATTTTCTTTGCTTTTATTTAAAAAACAATGACATTTATAAGTGACCCCAAAATATATATACTACCGTTCAAATTATTATATATATTTTTTTTTTTACTCAAACCACCCGTGGGCAGGATTCGTATGTTCGATACCCCTCTCAATAATATAGCCAGGTTTATAGTGGAAGGCAAACAATGATTATTGAAGTAAAGGAAAGCCGAGCAGCAAAAAAAAAAGAGACATTTAAATGTCCTGTGCTTAAGATGTCAGAAGAGAAATTCCATTGGCTAACAAAGCAGAAGAGGACAAGTTTCTTTACAGATTCTTCTCTATTCAGAGAAAGGGAAGTTAACAAAATTGCACTTAGTTTACATTGATAATGGGCAGATTATGAATAGAATCTGTTGACAAATCCTAGAGAGAGTTGGAGATGGCCAAATCACAGGGCATCTCAGAACACAATCTGTTCTGGCAATCTGCTTAAAGAGAATTAGGCTTCACTTTGCCAGTTCCCCTTTCAGCACAGAGCGGTTTGAGAAAGCTTTGGATTTCTCTCTTTGAATTCTCCACTCTGACAATATGGCAAAGAGATCTTTCAAACAATGGAAAAAAAGCAACCTGTTGGTTTAGTAAGTGATGTTGTTCACCTAGATTTGACACCTAGATTTAGGTCAAATCTTTTAAATGATGACAGAGCATGTATATGCTCTTGCAGTACACGGTTCATGTTGTGAATTATAGCACATTATGAGGGTTATCCAAGTCCTTGGCCACAAAAATGTACTCTACTGAAATCCCAAATCAGGACAAGGCCTTGCTTAACATGAGGGCCATCAATCACAATTAACATTTTGTAAACACATTAACCTGGTCATTGTTCTGGAAAATTCCTTCTGCCAGTCGATTCAGCAGAGCCTCAAGAAAGTGCATTTTCCCTCCCATTGCAGTGGCTATTTATAGTCAGACTGAACTTGGTCGGTCAAAATCATCTGTGATTGAACATTTTTGGGGCCATGATTAGAGCATTGGCCTAAATCCAAAACTAGGACCTTATCTATCCTAGACAAATGGTCAAGGTCGTGTATGTGACCTAGTTCCCCACAGCAGGTAGTTCAACCTGTAAAGACATGTTAAAAAAAGAAGCCACTGGACAAAAAGAAAAAATAGACCAGCTGGCAGCCACATGCTGGTTCCTCTATTGTCTCAAATTCTATAATAGCGCTGTTTATTTGTACTTTTTCTATTTTATCTATGCCCCCAGTATGAGGGGAAAAGGCCAAGAGCACCAAGAGAAAAAATCTAAACTGTCGTGTATCAATAACAGCCTATTTGTGGGTTGCGTGATATGCATGGGCTTCTGGCCAATATTCTATTGTTTTGATCTTTTTTGGTCTGTAGCAAAATGTTGATCGATGAATGCTGGTACTTGCCATCTGTAAGAGCTGTAATGGATCAGTTCAGATTTCAAAGCACAGCCTGAGAAAGAACAAAACAAAATAATAACATATTCAGCGCTTGTGTACAGTGGAAACCAAATTCCATTTCAAGTTCAACAGCAAAACATGATTAACTCCAAGGTACTAAAAGGTCCCAGACTTCAAATTGCTCCCAAATGCCCAGTAGATGTATTTTAGAGGGTAGGGCTATGTGTTTTATTTTCCTTCGGAAAGGAGGGGAAGATCGCACAGTTTAATCAACACCACAGATCAATAAGCCACCTGTTTGGATCATGCTCATACTATCTGATTGGTGCACTGCGATCAACTCGTCAATGCAATTTCTAAATATATTTTCCAGGAGTAAGGGAAAAAGCAAGCTTCTGTCGGGTTCAGTAAACGTTCAAGGCTCTTACCATATGGTATGTGGAGCTCAATCTTATTTTCCTTAAAACTTGCCTCAATCTAAAAGTATGATACGCAAGCCAGCATAACAGTAGCATAAGCTAAACACCTAAAAAAGGAAAAACGGAAATGTAAATTGGTAGGGGAAAAAAGATCTGAGAGGGCTTTGAGATAATGGTGCCAGCATAATATTTTCTGATTGGGTAACATTAGTAGAGACGAACGAGTCCACCACCAGAGCTAAGGCAACAAAACTGTCCAGCCTGGGCTTCCTCTCAACTCTGTGATAACATGTAAACACCGTTACAAAATCCACTGCTCGTAATCACAACTTGGTACGTAATCATGTACAACTCTGGCAGCTGAAACATTTTACAGGATGTTTGTTTTATTTCCACTCTTTTCAGACGCTTCCATATATGGTTGGAAGGACAAACAAGCAGCTCACACACCGACATGTTAACGTGTGTTGACATGAGCATGTGCGATTCTGCATCGATTCTGAATATGGATCTTCAACAGTGAAAGAGATACCACATCTCCAAAGAAACCAGAAAACCTCCATTAACCAGCAAAATAGCACAAATGACAACAACCACAGATCTCGCCAAGCGGAAGAGATGAAGGAAAGGGATAGAGGTTAGGAGAGGACAGATTTCTTCCAAACCCTGTGTCCCCTCCACTGACCTGGCAGTAGTTTGATTAATCACAGAGACTAAAGCGGGAAGACTTAGCTGCTCATTATCCAGGATCAGGACCAGGGTGCATGATCAGGACCAGGGTGCAGGATCAGGACCAGGGTGCAGGATCAGGACCAGGGCTCGACATTAAGGTATTGGGATCATCTACAGCTGTGGACCACCATGTCACTGCGGGTGGTGCCATTGTCCAACCCCCCTTGAAGGTTTAATACAGGGGTTCCAAAATGGTCGTTGTTCAAGCATATATGTTTCAAGCTCCCCTAATTTCTGTTACAGTCAATATTAGCAACGGTTTGCGGTTCAAACTACCTCATGGACTACCTCAAACTACTTTGAGAGTGCCAGAATTTCTATTTTCACAATTTTGATGATATCTCCGATTACTTGAGAAGAGGAGAGACATCTAAATTGTCAATTAAAATGTAGACTTTTGAAAGGGACTAACTTGGTGCACATAATTGAGCCCTTTTTCTAGAAATGCATGAAGAACCATCCATATGTGAGCCACATATAGCCACTCAAAGAACATCAAAATATCATCAGTTGAGTTCAAGCTAAACTCAAGAGCTATCTTGTGCATGTCATCTCATTGTCAAAACAACTTTACTAGGAGAAAATGCAAGACAAGCAAGGGAGTTTTTCAGCTCTACATAAAATGTTAAAAGAACTAACCACAGAAATGAGCATATCTACAGAATACCAAGAACATGTTCATCGGGCACACAGAGTACCCTGTAACTGGCCTTCCTCCTCTCAGCTATAAATTATTGTGGGTCAGTGTAGTATTGTGGGTCAGTGAGAGTGAAATCACAAGGAGCACACACACAGTCCAGCAAAAGGGCGAGGCATGTTGTGACTACTCGTCTCTCGCCATTCCTTCACCACATTCCCATACTCTGTCTTAACAGTGAATAAGGGTAAATGACTTGACCTCCCTCCTAAGATGGCCCCTTTCCCCAGATAACCAAAGAAAATCAATCAGTATTCAGATCAAGCCACAACTCCACCTTAACCCCTGACCCCTGACCTCACCCGGCTCTCCTCAGACCATGACGGGGGTTTGTCTGTGCTCCCTGTGTCAGGCTTTAACAAAGTCCTCGTGTCAAGGTGAGGAGCAGCGGTCTAACCCTGTCAAGGCCAACACAATCAATCCAGCGGAGGAGTTCAAGGTGGTCTGACGCACACCTGACCCTGACGCTGAAACCATGGCAACAAGCTCAGCCAATGATTTTCCTGTCAAACCCCCACCACCACAGAGATTGTCTGAGAAACAGCCCAGGATATGCTCATGTTTCAGAGGCACTGGAGGACAGTTTTTTTTTGCTCTAGTTTCACTCCATCTACAACAACGTGACATAGCATAGTCTAATCTGCAAGGCTGAACAACCCTGATGCAGGTATAACTGGGGACCAAGGGGAGGGTATTAGCATAGCATAATTACACTGGAGAAAGATCCATGGAACAATAGTGTGGACACCAGGGAGCAAGACATAGCCCACAATTTGCCATTGTGCTCCTTCCCCCTTTCTTACCCCATTGATATTGGAGAATAATACCAGGCGGTGCACACGGTTAATGTGATTAGCAACCCTGTGCTGACACCTCACCATCCTCCCCCTGTGGGGTATTATCATGCTAATCTAAAAGAGAGAAAACATTGATTTGACTGAATGGAAAATATAGTAGGAGGCAGGGACCTCGGAGCCCAGTGAACACAATGCCTGCGTATTCAGCCTAGTCTGCCAAGGCGAGTGGGTAGACAAATGGACATAGACATAATGCTCACTGGTTAATTAAAGGAACATAATTAAAAAGGTCTTGTGTGTGAATGGTCACCTCAATGCAATCACTGACCTGATTGTCCCATACGTGTTCCTCAGAGCTCAGTCTGTCTCTCTCCATTACGACTCCATTAGCACCTCAGAATTGTTCCGACTGAGGAAAGGGAAAGACGAAATGGGACAAACTATGGGAGATGTGTAGTTCATTGTGGTGGTGGGGGGGGGCTTGCTGGTTAGATGAGACCTATCCCATCTGGACAAAAGGAATACCTATGGAAGAATGCTGTTCATTGACCACAGCTCAGCATTCAACACCATAGTACCCTCCAAGCTCTTCATCAAGCTGGAGGCCCTGGGTCTCAACCATGCCCCCAGGTGGTGAAGGTAGGAAACAACACCTTCACTTCACTGACCCTCAACACTGGGGCCCCACAAGGGTGTGCGCTCAGCCCCCTCCTGTACTTCCTGTTCACCCATGACTGCGTGGCCATGCACACCTCCAACTCAATCATCAAGTTAGCAGACGACAACAGTAGTAGGCTTGATTACAAACAACGACGAGACAGGGAGGGAGGAGGTAAGGGCACTCGGAGTGTGGTGTCAGGAAAACAACCTCTCACTCAACGTCAACAAAACAAAGGAGATGATCGTGGACTTCAGGAAACAGCAGAGGTAGCACCCCCCTATCCACATCAAAGGGACAGCAGTGGAGAAAGTGGAAAGTTTGAAGTTCTTCGCCATACACATCACAGGCAAACTGAAATGGTCCACCCACACAGACAGTGTGGTGAAGGCAGCGCAATAGCGCCTCTTCAACCTCAGGAGACTGAAGAAAGTTGGCTTGTCACCCAGGTCTGCACAACGCATCACCGGGGGCAAACTATCTACCCTCCATGACACCTACAGCACCCGATTTCACAGGAAGGCCAAAAAGATCAAGGACATCAACCACTCGAGCCACTGCCTGTTCACACCGCTACCATCAAGAAGGTGAGGTCAGTACAGGTGCATCAAAGCTGGGACCGAGAGACTAAAAAACAGCTTCTATCTCAAGGCCATCAGACTGCGAAACAGCAATCACTAACCCAGAGAGGCTGCTGCCTACATTGAGACCCAATCACTGGCCACTTTAATAAATGGATCACTAGTCACTTTATACAATGCCACTATAAATAATGTTTACATATCTTACATTACTCATATCGCATGTATACTGTATTTTATACCGTCTATTGTACCTTGCCTATGCCGCTCAGCCATCGCTCATCCATATACTTACATGTACATATTAACCCCTTTAGATTTGTGTGTATTAGGTAGTTGATGGGGAATTGTTGAAGTGTTAGATACTACTGCACTGTTGGAACTAGAAGCACAAGCATTTTGCAACACTCATTAACACCTGCTAACCATGTGTATGTGACAAACCTTTGGAACCTTTTTTGTGACCATCGAAAATAGTCACGGATACTGACTGTGATTATAGTAGCAGGTAATGGAACCATGTTTAGAGTGTGACAGTGGGAGGTAGGGGTCATTTCCGCTGTGGTGGCTATTTGGGTCCTTTCAAATTAGGTGACTAAAGATATACCCGGTTTACTGTACCTCTCTCTCATCTCTCTGAGACGAGGCAGTAAAGCAGTATCAAGCTCTGCAGTTGGAGACTTGTTTACCTTGAGTTGTCTTTCATACCGTCCATCACCAGTGATTGCCCCTCAGGGAGAGACTGGTCGAGGCAGAGAGATAATGTGGGAAAGCAATAAAGGAGGATAAAATGAAGCCGCCTTGGAGGCACTGGGCAGGAGAAAGAGAACCTGTAGGAGTGCGTTTGTGTGCGTCAACACAAATATGTTTACTGTATCTGTGTAAAAGACTAAACACATGGTAAACATCGTAGCAGCTGTTATAACACACAAACACAGCTGCATGTATAAGTCACCACATGGTTAACTGGCACACCCGCGGAATGGGACGATTGCAGTGAGAAGGAGAGGGGGGGGGGCAATTGTACACACCCTGGCCGGGCGCCCTGGGTAGAATTATTTGACACTAACTCCCTGGACCTCTACCCCCACAGACCGGTTTAAAAATAACCCTGAATCAGGCGAAAGGGTCTGGAGTTCTGAGAAATCCAGGAAAATGAGAGCGATAGGAGTCTGTTACTGAACTAATCTTGCACCTCGTCCAAACCAAACGACTGATATCATTATCACCACCCAGAGATGTAGACCTACACTGTAAAAACCAGCACATATACCAACACATGCATAAATACACACACATACACATTGACGTTAAACAAAGCGAAGACTAGCAGACACTTGAATGCGATCCATTGTCATTCCTTCCCTAAGTGCATACATGTACAGTACACGCTAAGTCTTGATAGACCCGGGGCCAAGTTTCCAGTAACAAGGTCGAACAAGACAGCTATTTATGGATAGTTGGGAAATTCAATGTAGGGTTTTGAACAAGCTAATAAAAACCCACTTGGCAGTATGCATGTCATATAACACCAATGTGTGAGACTAGCATATTTATTTTCAATAGTCGCATGATACCATTCAACAAAAAAAAACTAAGCGGTTTAATCAAAACACTTTTGTGTAAATGAATACCATTCACTTTTTGAGTGCGTGCAGAGCCTGAATCGGGTAAGATGAGGCATTACTGCATGAAGCAGCGGCTTTAAGCGAGAAAAACAAGCTTAAGTTTTTAATTTCCTGCTTCATTTCACGTTTCGGGCCCATAAAAAATCATAATTTCCAAAAACTGCAATAAACTACTTTGAGACATGATCATGACTCAGAATAGGTTCTGCAGTCGCTGAATTTTTTCCCATGAAGTTATTGCTTTACGGTATAAGCTATATCTGTGACAACAGACACAATAACTGTGCCCCAGATTCTAAGAACACAAACAAAGACTAATAGGGGGGAATTGACGAAAGTGAAGCATACGTAAATGGAAAGTACATTTTATTTGCTTTCTCTATATCCGTATTCTGATGTTACGCCTAAGAATAGCATGCTATTCAGCTACTATTCGTTTGGGGTAGAGATCAAAGAAATGAAGGTGTGGCAGAGATTTCCACAGAAACACTGTATTCCTTTACGCCTTCACGCAAAATGAAATGATGAATAAGGTCAAGCAACCTGTCGGTTCCAAGTGCAACAACATCTTACTTTTACACATTTACAGAGCTATTTGAGTAATCCGTTTGGATAAGGGAATTGTACATATGACAATTGTTTTAGATCTATTTTACCTTATGATCCCTGGAGACAAATGTGAAACCAGTCATATTTCAGCAAGCTAAAAAGCATGACAACATGACAGGTATTTGGTACTCTTTTCCACAGTGACGTGTAAATAGCTTTGCCGTTATTCAGAATTCTAATTGTAGGCCTTAAAGCTTCATAATTTGTGGGTCTGAAATTTGGAGACCCAAGCTGAGGCTCTAGCCTATGAAAACCCGTGCGCACTGACAGTAGCGGCGAACCTACCGAGTTGATGTATGCACTCTAGAATTATTTAATTATATGGCCGGACATTTTCGTAATTAAAAAAATATTTTATTTCTATCATATTAAGTACTAGCCAATATCAGTAGCCACCATCAGTAACACCCACAGAAATAGGCCTACAGTGCCTTCAGATAGTATTCACACACCACTTAACTTTTTCTAAATTTTTATGTGTTTCAGGCTGAATTTTAAATGGATTAAATTGATATTGTGTCCCACAATACCCCATAACTTCAAAGTGGAATTATGTTTTTAGAAATGTATTAAAAATGTAAAACGGAAATGTCTTGAGTCAATACGTATTCAACCTCTTTCTTATGGCAATGCTAAATAAGTTGAGGAGTAAAAATTTGCTTAAGTCACATAAGTTGCATGGACAATGATAAGTGTTCAACATGATTTTTGAATGACTACCTCATCCCTGTACCCCACACATAGAAATATTTTTAAGGTCCCTCAGTCGAGCAGTGAATTTCAAAAACAGATTCAACCACAAAGACCAGGGAGATGTTCCAATTCTTCACAAAGAAAGGGACTTATTGGTAGATGGGTAAACACAAAAAAGAAGACACTGAATATCCCCTTTGAGCAGGGTGCAGTTATAAATTACACTTTGGATAGTGTATCAATGCACCCAATCACTACAAAGATACAGGTGTCCTTCCTAACTCAGTTGCCGGAGAGGAAGGAACAACTCAGGGATTTCACCATGAGGCCAACGCTGACTTAAAAAAAGTTAAGAGTTTAATGGCTGTGATAGGAGAAACATAAGGATGGATCAAAAACATAGTTACTCCACAATACTAACCTAAATTAAATACAAACAGAATAGAATACAAACATTCCAAAACATGTACGCTGTTTGCAATAATGCACTAAAGTAGAACTGCAAAAACTGTCCTGAATACAATGCATTATGTTCGGGGCAAATCCAACACGTCAGTGAGTACCACTCTTTGTATATTTAAGCATGATGGTGGCTGCATCATGTTATGGGTATGCTAGTCATTGACTAATGACTAGACAAGGACTAATGAGTTTTGTTTAGGATAACACGAAACGGAATAGAGCCAGGCAGGCAAACCCCTAGAGGAAAACTTGGTTCCAACAGACTTTCCAACAGACACCGGGAGACACATTCACCTAATAACCTAAAACATAAGGCCAAAAATACACTGGAGTTGCTTACCAAGAAGACATAGGAACATTCAATGTGGCCTAGTTACAGTTTTGACTTAAAAACGTATTGAAAAAAATCTATGGCAAGACTTGAAAATGGCTGTCTAGCAATGATCAACAAACAATCCAAGTGTGCAAAGCTCTTAGAGACTTACCCAGAAAGACTCACAGCTGTAATCGCTGCGAAAGGTGATTCTAACATGTCTTGAGTCAGAAGGTTGAATACTTCTCTAATCAAGATATAGTAGTGTTTTATTTTATACATTTTATAGAAATATGACACTTTTTGCATCATTCCCTTACATTTTTAGTTTACTTTTCTTTCGTCTGTCAAGTCCGTATGGTTGTTCCTGAGGGTCAATAGTGTTTTACAATAGGCTAACATATTACAAGTGCCATAATTTGGGACATGTAGCCTATTTGAATCATGATGGAACACAGACCATACCTAGTGTCATGACTCTCCTGTGAGGATCAAATGGCTCAGCTCAGCAATGGTTGACAATAACCAGACTCTCTCCCACCTACAAAGAGGGGGGGACTGCTGGGTTGATAGCTCACACTCGGTTGTAAATTATCCAGGAGAGGACTCTGTTGCTCTCCAGTTTTGGCTAAAGAAATGTCCTTTGTCTCCAAGGGCCTTTCCCCGCCCAAAACGCTAACATCCAAAACGTGAATGTGGGGAATGGTCAGTGGGGAACCATGGAAAACTAAATGTAATATTGGTTTTCATTTTGTGATGTCATTTTTTAAAAACTGTATGGATGAAATACTGTAACTTGGAAAGTATATCTCCTTTATCTATCAAGTTTACATCCAATACGTTGTGCATATAATATAAAACATTATTAAAGTATTTTTGTTAAGATAGAAATGTGATTTTAGGAGGTATAAGAGAATCTATCTCCTATAAACTGTACATAAGTAAGTAGCCACGCCCCAAGTGAGGTTGGAGAGCGTGTCAGATGGATGGCGCCATCCCCTTTCGCCAGAGTGCATAAAGAGCCTTGGTAACGAAATGAACATTCGACCAGGAAACATGAGATGTTAGCTACATGTTTGAAACTTTGAGCCTCAACGCGTGGTGAAGAAATAAACTCATCTTCCATTAGACCAGCAAGACGAAGAGCTGCAGCCCTTTTCCATAGTGGTCTGAATCCTGCACCCTGAATAATCAACGAGGAGGAAGAGGTGACAAACTCCCCTCTCAGTCCCTGGTACAGCTGATTAGCTGTCCGGAGTCAAATATCTCAACCTCTTCAAACCATCCCTTCCTACTACAAGTCTCAAATCACCGTAGTACGCTACTCTTATCACCCCACTGGAACCATCGGCACGGCTGGAAAATCTTCAAATAAGCAGCTTCAGGAGCCAATGGAAGAGAACTCTTTAGTTCAGTTTAGGACTACACAATGGACAAAGGCACCCAAACGTAAATACATTAATGATTTCTTATTCCAAACGGGCAGCGGTTCATGTGCAAACTATATGATTGTGAGAATAGTTCTAGAATATATGTCATTCTCTCTCTGTGTGTCTGTAAAACACCATGTTGCGGCAGTCCACTAGGGACTTTCTTCTCATGTATCAAGTGGGTATGTTATCCTGGTATTATTTAGTTAGCTAGTAAATCAATAATTAAACCATTTTCTGTAGTACTGAATAATGAGCAAGGCTGGGGTTTTTGCAAATCCAAGAAGGTTACAACTGGTCAGAATAATGATATGATAAGAGGTAATGATTAATAAAAACTGTTTATCGATGAAATAGATATATACACATTCATTCTTAATTGAACCTTTATTTCACTAGGCAATTCAGTTAAGAATAAATTCTCATTTACAATGACGGCCTACCCCGGACGACGCTGGGACAATTGTGCGCCACCCTATGGGACTCCCAATCATGGCCGGATGTGATACAGCCTGGATTTGAACCAGGGACTGTAGTGACGCATCTAACACTGAGATGCAGTGCCTTAGACCGCTGTTCCACTCGGGAGCCTTATAGAGTTTAATTCGGGAGACGGTAACTCTTTAAAACAACCTCTTCCGTGGTGCCCCAAATCCTAATGAGTTAATTGTTGCATGTTTTTTTTATTTTTTTATAATAATAATAATTTTAATTAAAATCGGGTGACAATTAAACACAGTTAGTTGATTTAATAAATAACGTCATCAGATTAATGAAATTAAAGTCACAACAATAGCAGTTTAAACCTGGAGCATGGTTCATGACGACTGGATCATTGTCATCACAGTTCCGGGATTAGTGAGGATTATTAGGGTAGTTTTATAGGACTGCTGTTCAACCCCTATTGTACCCCTTTCTCACCTTCCAATATTTCATGAATTGAACACGGAAACTTTCATGATGAATCAAACCGCTGTTGACTACAATGCTTTCCACAGTTGTGTCAAGTTGGCTGGTAGTGGATCTCTACTCTGAATAGATCATTCCATCTCATCCCACAGATGCACTATTGGATTGAGATCTGGTGACTGGGCAGGCCACTGCAGTAAACTGAAATCGACCGTAATTTTCTTGGAACCATTCCTGAACAATACTAGCCTTGTGGCATTATCCTGCATAAAAAAATGAAGGGATGCACCTGATTGGCAATGATGTTCAGATATCCTGTGGCATTCAAATGTTGCTCCACTTTTATCAAGGGGCCCAATACGTGCCATGAAAACACACCCCCCATTACACCATCACCACCCTGCAATGTTGACACGCGGCATGATGGATGCATGTACTCATGTGGTTTTCTCCATGCTCTAGTCCTACTATCAGTGTGAAACAGCAGGAACCGGGAGTCAGACCCGGTAATGTGTTTCTGATTCTCCAGTATTCAGTGTTTTCTCCATTTAGCCCACTGCAACCACAGTTTCTTGTGTTTTGCTGAAAAAAGTGGAACTCTAAGGTCATAGACCTCCATACCCCATTTGTTGTCAAGGTACAATGAGTTGTGCATTATTTTATTGTTTTTTGGGCACCAATGTTGTACTGGACTGTTAGTTGACTAGCTGTAGCCCATCTGTTGCTCTGCACATTTTGTGTCAGCCTCCTTTGTTGAAGTGGATTTAACAGATGACATCAATAAAAGGATCATAGCTTACACCTGGATTCACTGGTCAATCTGTCACAGAAAGAGCATGTACAATGTTTTGTACACTCAGTGTATATTCTAGTGAGCCTGTCAAGAAAATTATAATTAAAAAGTTAAAGTATTTAAAGGGATGGTTTTAGATACATGTACTGAAAACACTATTGAATGAAAACTCCACAAGAAAATCTGTTGGCCAGCAAGTGGGAGGCTTTTCAGAGATTCAATGTAATATATTTAGCGCCCGCAAGGGAATCACACCTGAAAAGCCCGTTACGCACCTGCATAAGGTAAGTCTGAATACCAACTGCTGAGAAGTGCCTAGGAAAGGCATGCGTAAAAAAGGCATACATTTCCTAAGTCTGAATCAGGCCCTAATGCATGTATTTTGTGGCATGAATGATGGATTTTTGTTGATGTTATTCTCCTACTTACTCTGCCTATTTCCCAATCTCTCTCGCTCTCCCTCTTTTACTAATGTCCTCCTCACACATTTTCTCTTTGCGAAACAGATCTTTCCTGCATGCTAAGAAATTGTGGGTCGATTTCCAAGAATAACACGCTCCAGCATGTACCCACATTTAAAATTCCTGGAACGTGGTTAGTAGAGTCGGTTTTGTATTTTATTTCTAGCCTAAAAATAAAAACATTATATTTTGAAATCATGCAGGAACTTCAGCTATAGTGAAATCCATTGCATGATCACCAAAATAGACTATACAAAAACTGCATGAATGCACCACCAGAAACAAAATCAACTTAAACCCATTATAAGGATTTCGGATACAACTAAGCCCAAACACCAGCGAATCCAAAGTAAACATTTACTGAAGTGAAGTGGATGGACTGCTTCGGTTTCAACATGAGCAGCTAATCAATGAGGCAGGATGGAGGGAGGCTGCCCTCATTATGAAGTGATTAAGAGATAATTTGGAACAAAAACCACTGCACCTTTAGCCCCACTAGGACTGCGCCAATCAATAAAGTGTATGTGTGGCCAGCACCAATTTACAGGAGGGCTTGTTTCGTTAACTTGCATTCTTTGAGAAGATGAGCAGCAGAGTAACAAGATTGTGGCAAAATATGTTGCTTCCTGCATTAAGTAGCCAGTGGGAAAGTGTATTGATTCAAGTTTACTGATACCGGTTGGTACTGTATGCATATAATAGTATCTCAATACCTGAATATTGCCCTTGAGTTTGTTAATGGTGCATTGGGGGCTCTGGGGGATTGTGGGTGTCGCAGTTAAAATGTGAGTTTAAAAAAGGCAATGGTCTTAGTCATCGCTCAGTAATCCTCAGGGATGATGAGACTCAATGTGCAAATGAAGAAGTAGCTACCTCCTCAGATGAAATATGCATGAAAGGGAAAGACTTTTAATCTCAACAGGATGTATTTCTTGCCCAAAACTCTTCTCCCTTACCAGCCCTGAGGGTACCGGGCACAATATTCCCGTCACACTAATCAAACAGCCGTGTGTGTGTGTGGCCAATCTCTTTTGAGGAAGACAAAGAGGTAGTGGAATCTAAAAGGATTACTCAACTGCAGATTGTAATTCTGTAATTCTGTGATTTGTGAAGGTGCTTCAAACAAACATAGACAAGCCACTCTGACAGCATGATTTAAATACTAATATAACACAAATAAAGTAGGATGAAAACATTTTCACATGCAAATACTTTTTTAAAGGGTTGAGAAACTTTTACTGACCTGAATACATAAATGAGATACTATCTGCTGACACAGGTTACATTCCCCCTGTAATTGCTGGAACCCTTCCACTTCAGTTCATGGAGCTTAACCAGACAGTTACCCGGCATTCTCGGCCCGTGGCTGCTGCGGGTTAGCTGAGCAGCCAAAGACCATGTTTGACAAGGGGTTAACACTGCTGGAAAACGCTTTATAAAACCACAGGAAGACAGCCAGTCTGGAAAGGAGGACTGAGGCCTGTCACTTGTCCAGAGTGTTCTTTTTTTTTTCATTCTATCCTTTGGTTGAACTCAACTCTTTTTCCTCCCAAATTCACACACTCACCAGCTCTGGTATAATTACCCGTACAGTGCTAACCGCGGCAGTGTGACAAGAGGGCAGCCACCGCTCGCCTGTTTTTAAGAATCAGAGCTAATTACTGCCCTGTCAAGGACTCTATTTAAATGACTGCTACTGATGGGGCTAATAGGATAAAACAGTGTCAATATTGAACACAGTCAATCAGACATTTATTTTGGGCACGCAGGTCCTGGTGTGAGTGCTGAAATTAACATAGATAAACAGAAAAATAAATAACAACAGAAGTTTTGAAAAGGGGTGATATTCAAACCAATACTAGAAAATGCAATAAATCATGCAAAATCTATGATGACCAAATACAGTGAAGCTTAGCATTGTAATGAGGACTCAGTAAAACAAGTTTCTGCATTGTGAAGAGCAAACGGCTGAAACACAGTGAAGTGCATTCCCCCTACTGGTCCCAGACAATGACTGAAAAGCCCCTTCAGCTGCCATGGCAAAGCCACGAGGCTTTCCTAAACCCACCATTTGTAATGCTTGATGCTACATGTTAATGTGATTTTCTCCCATGGTCCGTTGGAGGGGCCAGACCTGAAGGCCAAAGTCTGGTGGTCTCAGCAGATAGCTGGGACAGGCCTGTCCCGTGTCAGCCTTGGGTTATGGATGATGGGGATGCTCTGGGGCTGACAGGTAATAATTCACTCCCCAGGGTTCCGGAACCCTTCGCTGAACAGAAGCAGGCAGGCAGGGAGGGTGGAAGACTGCACGGCCTTGCAAAACCCTCCTTTCCTTATTTTCCCCACCTTTCCACTCCCCCTAAGCCAGATATTGGGGTACCCATTGGCTGCCCAGTTGCCATGGGTAACAAACTACCATCAATATGAAATATGAGGTGCCACAGTCCAGTGCTTCACTCCGGTGCAGGGCCAAACAAAGTCCCATAGGCTGGGGGTGGGAGGCGAAGATTAACTGTTGCTTCTTCAAGCCAAACATAGTCACACTGCCCATTTTTAAACTCCAGCAGCCTTCTAGTGCCGTAGGTAGTACTTCAAAGTCACCTCAGACATATTGGTTACTGTCAATCCTCTACACTTACAAAAATATACTATAAAAGTCATATTGATCTCAAAATGGATGTTATCAACACAGAAGGGACAGATCGCAGTAATTCAACCACTTCAATTGATATGTGCCAGGGCATCTGGGGTCTCTCAGGTTCCTAATCGAAACCATTCAATATAATATTATGGATAGTATAATGGTACCACAGTCTTCCGCAGAAGACAGTTGCTTCTCTAAACAGTACAGTAACTTGAGTCTGGGCCAGTTCTGAAGTGTGTTGGAACAGTTGGAGAGGCAGCCGAGTTGGAATGAGGAAATATCTGCATCACAGGGGTGACCGTGGGCTGGGAGGTATAGGCTGTACTGTACGTCCCACAGGACCATAGTCCTGGGCCGGAGCCTATTTCTGCCCTCATTACCCCGCGGACCATTACGGAGACACAGCCATCCACACGTCACAGCCCAGCACAGCCCTGAAGCAGACCTCCCGTCATTTAATACAAAACTATAGCTCCATCGGAAATTGGAAATAAAATTACACCCTAGTCTAAATGCACCATTAGCCATGCTAACCGAGCGCCGGCTCTTTCAGGGCTGAAATGAGAGCCGGACAACATGCAATTTGGGAGCCGACAGAGAGGGAATGGGCCGCCGACACTCGCCTTTCTCAGCGCCAGTCATTTACAACCATCACCCACCAGCCTGCAAGACCTGAGTTACTTATTGAATGGGGTTGGGTAATAAGAAAGCGGAGATGTGTGTTTCTGGGAGGTAGAAAATGAGAAAGCGAGAGAGCAAGGTAAAAAGAGTTCAGAGAGGGCATACCGGTTGGGTAGGAGTTACAAATAATATGATAAACATATTATTAAAAAATGACAAAACCAGAAAAAGCTACAAACCTGTAGGATATTCCAACTCTTGTTGAAGGGAAGCAATATCACCACTTGTTGATTAGGCTATGACATCTAAACCACCTAATGTATAACAGGATTGTAGCCTAGCCCTGACGACAAGCACCTGTAAAAAACTATGATACCAACTACAACTTTGGTTTCCTTTCTAACATGTCAAAGATGGGGGTGAATATAGTTTTTAATAAAATATCTGCAGCAAGAAACATTTAAAAAGGAGAAAAACAACCTTGTGTGTACTGTAAGATAATGATACCCTAGAGCTGGTGAGTTTTGCACCAGATTAACATGAATATTTACATTTCTTCTAAACTTTGGAATCTAGACACAGTAATCACACATCCACATCACCAAAACAATTATGGAGGGGAAACACAGTGGCAATAAAGATGTGTCTTTATGTTAGTTGTGCATGCTGCCAGTGGCGTCATGACCATCAGGGGCACAAAGGCACGTGCCCCCTAATATGTCACGTTTTGAAATTAGTCATCTTCATTTTTAAGCCCATGTTTTATCATAATTATTTATAAAAAGATCTGTCGGCGGTATTTTACAGACGGGACACGCTGACTGGACTAGGCAAAGAGTACCCCCCCCCCCATTCTCCCTAGTAAGTGGTCCCTTCCCAGGTGCACCGAGAAAAGAAAGGCAGGACACTATACACTAGTGCGTGTAGTATCGTCAGGAGGAGGAGGAGGAGAGAGTGTACAGTAGAGTGACACACAGCGTTTGATTTGATTTTAGCTGACGGTGCTGGGTCGAAGGTATGTTTTTTAAATGAACGTGATCAAGCTATGTAGCCTATTGATTTCTTCTTCATGAATACATAAAACAAAAATGTTCTGTAGTTTGTCTGCTTCTACATCCACATTGCTCGCTGTTTGGGGTTTTAGGCTGGGTTTCTGTATAGCACTTTGTGATATCTGCTGATGTAAAAAGGGATTTATAAAAACATTTGATTGATAATACTAGCCACCTAGCAATTTTATGAAATTGGCCTTAGATAGCCAGCTTGATAGATTCCCAATCGCATAACTAGCTACCAAGCCATGTCAGGCTATCAATTAAATTAGATTAGCTTGTGTAACCTGCCTGCTGGTCAGGTTGCTAGACTTTAGAAAAGCAAGAAATTATTAAATGTACTGAATAAGACTCACATTCCTTTCAATCCTTTACCCAGATTTGAGCAGAACCCCTGTACTTCATGCCATACTTTGGTCAAGATATTTGACTTGCAGATATAAGCCTACAAAAAGCTTCTCTCTGTTGGTCCTAGCTGAGAGTGGTTCTAAAGAGCATAAAAATATAGCCTATTTTTGTCTCAATCCAAGTCTGTAGGCTACACACAGACTGTCACCCAGACCTGTACCTTAAATGTCCTCCCATCCGGAACTAATGGACATTATTCTTGCTACTTCGACACAATATTGGCTATTATATTTTGGCTAGTGTTTATCAAAACGCATTAAAAAGTACATGAAAAAAACTCATATCAACATGTAACTCGAATCACTGTTATTGATAGCCTGAAAATACAGCTAGAGGCTATAAATATGTGCACAAACTCAAAAACCATAAAACAATTTAAGAATCAAGTTAATCAGCCTAAACATACAATCAAAGGATTCATCATTTGTTTAATTGCATTAGGACAGACTGCAGTTGTGGAAAATTAAAAATCACCCACAACTAAAATCCCCCAATGCGCATTTTAATTAAGCTGCTGTCCAAATGACAAGACATTGTCTATGATATAAAGCTGGTGAACCAAGTAAGGTAAATCTAGGTCTACAACAACAAGTTTGTCACACCACACAAAGGACTGCGAAATCTGTGAAATCACCCAACTCGATACATCTTGGCGCACGCAGCTACGCATTTCAACTTACTCTAACTGGCAACAATTTTTTCTACAAACGCGATCTTGTATTCACTTTGTTCAAATGACCCAGTGAGATTCTATAACAGCGTTTGAAAGACATGTATGGTTGCAGGTATATTATATAGCCTACTCAAGTCTCATTTTCATTTATGTAAACTATAGGCTACACAAATACAAACAGACGTCCGTCTGCACAACGACACAACACAATCATATAGCCTATCCAAAAACGCATAGAGTATTTCTAGTATACTATTTTTGTATATTTATTTTCTGACAAATGCTCTTATCGCATGCATTTTGCTGAAAAGATGATCGAGCTGCAGCCGATGGTTTAAGTCAGGGTTTCTCAATCTCGGTCTCGGGGCCCCTCCTGGGTGAACGTTTTGGTTTTTGCCCTTGCACGACACAGCTGATTCAAATAACTAACTCTTTATCAAGCGTTGATTATTTGAATCCGCTGTGTAGCGCTAGGGCAAAAAAACTAAACGGGGGCTGGAGGTAGGCGGTCTGAACACGTTATGAATGGTAGACCTTCCTAGAATTACCTACTAAGAACTAGAAGACGACATCGTTTTGAATAGCCCAATGTCCTCTATGTACAATGTAGATACTGGGGCAAACTTGTGGCACGACAAAATACTCCGATGCGAAAGTTCAATGTAGGTGCAGCAACCGAGACAGTCAGCTACTGGAGAAAGTGCCGTAGTTATAACTCTTACCTTTTTCTTTCGTTTTGGCTATCTTGTTTCGTTGACAATAATTGATTCTTGCAGGACAGAGACCAATGTTACAGAAGCGTTGAGACAAGATTAGTTATGTTTTTCCAAAAATGCTCGTATTCCCAGAGCGCGAAAGAGCGCCCTTTGTTATGACAGAGACCCGCGCACGCTCGAGCTGGACTGCAATCACAACATACTTCACCCAGCGAAGAGCAGCGTCGGAGAATACACGCCCTAATGTGTTGAATTGGCAGCCAGTCGGTCCAATGGCAAGGGGGTGGATAGTACCAGACCTTGTTTGAGACGTGTTTTGTGCAAACCTTTTCTTTTGACTTCTCCCTCCACATCTCACTTTTGTCCAGTTGTTGGATACCTACACATCTGGATCCTTGCAACCCGAGCCTGCAGCCAGTCTCTCCGCCTAGGGTATTTAAATCGAGATATCATTGAGCTTCTTTCTGAAGGGGGTTACTTTGCTCCACATATAAGAAAACTGAAAAAAATATTTTCATTCTGTTAACAAGTTTCTTCTCCGTTGCCTTCAGTTATTAATAGTTGTCCAAATATCAAATAGCATGGATCTAACTTACTTCATGTTTTGCTCATACATCCCTATAATTACATACACCATGCCGTTTTAATAGCATTTTCAGTTTTCACATTAAATATGTGTAATAGCATCCTTTGTATTGTAATAATGGTTAAACAGTAAAACTGTTCTTCAGATTATTAACAAAAAAAAGCGGCGCACTTAGTATAGGCTACACAGAGCCAATAGTCTATGCATTTAATTTCTGTTTTCAGTAGGCCTTTTAGGTTCAAAATATATGCAGCCTAGCGTACAGTATGTCAAGGTGCTAAGTAGAGTTGTCCTGTCTAATTTGACAGGCAGGGAATTAGGCAGGAGGAAGACAGAGAGCATAATGAGGGAACCAGTAGGGTTAATTGGTGAAAGTAGTTATACTGTATGAAGCTATTGCTCCCCTACTGGGGGATCCTACTGAGATATCTGCATAGGAGAGCCTTGCTGATCATTATAAATGATCCAACTGCAAATCACTGTCTAGTGGAGATAGTAATCATGTAGATAGATATTATTAAATATTCCGGTCACATCCTGTCTTTTAAATAAAAATGTATATTTTTTATCTATCATAGATGTCAGCTGTTAATGAGATTTTATTTTTTATAGTTTCTTGGTTACACAAATAACAGATTCACTTTAGTTTTATATTGACGGTTTGTATCCACTCTTAACATGCTTAGTCATGAACATCCCATTGGGTTCAGGGCGGCTGGAACCACAAACAAATGGCTGATCATTTTTGGTAAGTTTAGGGTCAATGCTGATAGTTTTACTCCAGTCATTTCTCTTGGCAGTGAAATAGAGTCTGTGAGCCCGGCCATTGTGGTAAGGTGCCTTCAGGAGTAAGGAGAGGACAAGCTCCCAAGTCCGCGATCTGAGTGGACACGCTAAATCTCAGTAGGCATATGTTCAGTGTCAACTTTGCCAGTAGGGGCTTACTGGTTTTGGCAGTCTGAAATAAAAGAGCTGTTCCACTTCATTTTCTAATTTTTAAGTTCAATAGGGCAATAGCTGAGTTTCATGAAAGTGTGTAATACATACATCCCAAATATCTCCAGAGCAGGACAAAATGTACATGACAAATTATTACCCATCACTGGCACAGTTTTCAACCCATACCAACTCACCTTCTTGCGTGAGTAGGCAACTCATTCTGGGTAAGGTTATTAGAGAACTAGGTTAAAGATATCCAATCAATAATATCATGCTATCTTGCCACACCATGGGATTGCAGAAAACAGACACACTGTATTTCTCCTATGCCAGCAAGCAAAAGAAAATAAACTAAATGCCAAGAAGCACTGGCTGTTATCAAAAAGACACGCATTCTAAAACTGGTTGACTCTTTTTTTTACACAATTGAATTGCAGTGAGCCAATGGGTGCTAAGTGAGGAGAAAGCATGTGAGCCCATCAGCACAACAGCTTAATTCATATAGACTTGTGAGTCCATGGGAATGACTAGAGGACTCTTGTCCGGATGCGGTGTATCCATATTACCATGTGGCTCTTTCAGAGGGTTGAGAAAGCGAATGGCATTGAAAGTAAAAGGTAAAGCATCTTGAAGAATGCTGATAGTGGTATTCCGAAAGGACACTGTGTTTGCATGCTGTGAGGACTGAACACCTAAGGGTCTTCAAATCTGCCAAGGAACAATGCCATTTGAGTGTCAACTCTGTCGTTAACAGGAAATGGGTGTAATGCCAGCTAGCTTATACTGTCCAGAGCATTTGAGAGCAGACCGAATGGACTGGGATTCTTCTCACTCTCCCTCTCTCTCGCTTCCTGTCAACACCTCCAGTGCCTGGCCTCAAACAGCTTACTGCTGGTCTGGGTCTGTCACAAGACATCATCTCCACGCTGTTGACACACACTAAAACATATAGACACATGAACTACACGTGAACATGTATGTTTTTGATTTATACATAGGAAAATATGCTCATGCATGCCGGCACACACACAGAGTATACAGTTGAAGTTGGAAGTTTACATACACCTTAGCCAAATACATTTAAACTCAGTTTTTTACCATTCCTGACATTTAATCCTAGTAAAAATTCCCTGTCTTAGGTCAGTTAGGATCACCACTTTATTTTAAGAATGTGAAATGTCAGTAATAGTAGAGAGAATGATTTATTTCAGCTTTTATTTCTTTCATCACATTCCCAGTGGGTCAGAAGTTTACATACACTCAATTAGTATTTGGTAGCATTGCCTTTAAATTGTTTATCTTGGGTCAAATGTTTCAGGTAGCCTTCCACAAGCTTCCCACAATAAGTTGGGTGAATTTGGCCCATTCCTCCCGACAGAGCTGGTGTAACTGAGTCAGGTTTGTAGACCTCCTTGCTCAGACACTCTTTTTCAGTTCTGCCCACACATTTTCTATAGGATTGAGGTCAGGGCTTTGTGATGACCACTCCAATACCTTGACTTTGTTGTCCTTATGCCATTTTTCCACAACTTTGGAAGTATGATTTTGGTCATTGTCCATTTGGAAGACCCATTTGCAACCAAGCTTTAACTTCCTGACTGATGTCTTGAGATGTTGCTTCAATATATCCACATAAAGTTCCTCCCTCATGATGCCATCTATATTGTGAAGTGCACCAGTTCCTCCTGCATCAAAGCACCCCCACAACATGATGCTTACACCCTGTGCTTCACGGTTGGGATGGTGTTCTTCGGCTTGCAAGCCTCCCCCTTTTTCCGCCAACCATAACGATGATCATTATGGCCAAACAGTTCTATTTTTGTTTCATCAGACCAGAGGACATTTCTCCAAGAAGTACGATCTTTGTCCCCATGTGCAGTTGCAAATCGTAGTCTGGCATTTTTATGGTGGTTTTGGAGCAGTGGCTTCTTCCTTGCTGAGTGGCCTTTCAGGTTATGTCGATATAGGACTCGTTTTACTGTGGATATAGATAGTTTTGTACCCGTTTCCTCTATCTTCACAAGGTCCTTTGCTGTTGTTCTGAGATTGATTTGCACTTTTCGCACCAAAGTACGTTCATCTCTAGGAGACAGAACACGTCTCCTTCCTGAGCGGTATGACGGCTGCATTATCCCATGGTGTTTATACTTTCGTACTATTGTTTGTACAGATGAACATGGTACCTTCAGGCGTTTGGAAATTGCTCCCAAGGATGAACCTGACTTGTTGAGGTCTACAATTTTCTTTCTGAGGTCTTGGCTGATTTCATTTGATTTTCCCATGATGTCAAGCAAAAAGGCACTGAGTTTGAAGGTAGGCCTTGAAATACATCCACAGGTATACCTCCAATTGACTCAAATTATGTCAATTAGCCTATCAGAAGCTTCTAAAGCCATGACATCATTTTCAGGAATTTTCCAAGCTGTTTAAAGGCACAGTCAACTTAGTGTATGTAAACTTCTGACACTGGAATTGTGATACAGTGAATTATAAATGAAATAATCTGTCTGTAAACAATTGTTGGAAAAATGACTTGCATCATGTACAAAGTAGATGTCCTAACCGACTTGCCAAAACTATAGTTTGTTAATAAGCAATTTGTGGAGTGGTTGAAAAACGAGGTTTAATGACTCCAACCTAAGTGTATGTAAACTTCCAACTTCAACTGTATATAATTCATCCTGTTAACACAGGATATACCCTGTTTGTAACATATGACAGGAACATACACACACAAACACACTCCAATCAATCCTTCTTTGGCGTCATGTCTTGGTGTGTGGGTGTCATCATCTTCTCCTGTGCATCATGTGCTCACCCTTCCAGGAGCCTGGTTGCAGTGAACAACAAGTGACATTGTTGTCAGAGTAGGGAGTTAAAACAACGGGAAAAGACTATCTGTCAGGCTTATCTTTTCTCGTTTGTGTCCAATCACCAGAAAGAGCCAAAACTTATAGTATAGTGCTTAACAGGACAGTAAAATGATCAAATTCAAGCACTTATCAAGAGAACATCCCTGGTCATCCCTACTGCCTCAGATCTGGCGGACTCATTAAACACAAATGCTTCGATTGTGAATGATGTCTTAGTGTTGAAGTGTGCCCCTGGCTCTCCGTAACTAGATAAAAAACGCAACATGGCGAGACTTCCGGGCATGCTTGCGAAGCAGACCAAGCAGACCAAACCGGAGTTTGGGGTTTGAGAAGTCAATGAGAGAAGTGAAAAATTCTTAGTTGGCTGTTAATTATCTTGAAATCTAAAGCCACAACCTAGTCTGTCTTAAGTAAATGAACAACCTCGCGAAAGTGACCAACCGGCATGTCAAAACAAACTTAATATCGAAGGAGTACCTTTGATTTGACTGCCTGCACGTGCGCAGTTCGATGCGAGATGACCATTAGACCCAATGACTTGTTTCTGAGCATGAGCTTAGCTAGCCAACGTCGCCATGACATCGCCTACAAGCGTGATCTGGGATTTCTATTGTATAAACAGTTTTAGCCTGTCTTCATACTGTACTGTTTTTGGATGTATTATGCAGAAATCATTCTACCATTTCCTGATTGCTAAAATGTTAATAGTTTTTCTAATTTCAGTTTATGTGACAAAACAAGCAGTCATCCTGTAGACTGTAGAGAATCATTGTACCATCTAAACCACTGTTAAATATATTTTCCCTAACCAAAAATATTGTATTTTCAGCTGTTCGAAGCTGGTGTACAAAAAACTGAAAGTAAAAAAACGCAAAAGGAAACTTATGAACTGATACGGTAAGCATAGAAATAGTGCACATAGAGCAGATCTACCGCTTCATAGACTTGCTTGTAATGAGAATGAAAGACCTATAACTCACATTTCTATGTGAATTTGGTCAGGCGCCTAAGTTACATATTGTAGCTTTCATATAAGGAATTTGAAATAATTTATACATTTACTTTTGATACTCAATTAATTGCTCAAATATACTTACATTTTGATACTTAAGTATAAAAATTATCAAAGTAGCAGTCAAAAGTTTGGACACACCTACTCATTCAAGGGCTTTTCTTAATTTTTACTATTTTCGACATTGTAATAATAGTGAAGAAATCAAAGTATGAAAAAACACATGGAATCATGTAGAAACCAAAAAAGTGTTCAACAAAATCTATTTTATATTTGAGATTCTTCAAAGTAGCCACCCTTTGTCTTGATGACAGCTTTGCACACTCTTTGCATTCTTTCAACCAGCTTCATGAGGTAGACACCTGGAATGAATGTCAATTAACAGGTGTGCCTTGTTAAAAGTTAATTTATAGAATTTCTTTCCTTCTTAATGCGCTTGAGCCAATCAGTTGTGTTATGACAAGGTAGGCGTGGTATATAGAAGATAGCCCTATTTGGTAAAATACCAAGTCCCTATTATGGCAAGAACAGCTCAAATAAGCAAAGAGAAATGACAGTCCATCATTACTTTAAGATATGACGGTCAGTCAATGCAAAACATTTCAAGAACTTTGAAAGTTTCTTCAAGTGCAGTCGCATAAACCATCAAGCGCTATGATGAAACTGGCTCTCATGAGGACCGCCACAGGAAAGGAAGACCCAGAGTTCCCTCTGCTGCAGAGGATAAGTTCATTAGAGTTACCAGCCTCAGAAATTGCAGCCCAAATAAATGCTTCACAGAGTTCAAGTAACAGACACATCTCAATATCAACTGTTCAGAGGAGACTGCATGAATCAGGCCTTCATGGTTGAATTGCTGCAAAGAAACCACTACTAAAGGACACCAATAATAAGTCTAGACTTGCTTGGGCCAAGAAACACGAGCAATGGACATTAGACCAGTGGAAATCTGTCTTTTGGTCTGATGAGTCCAAATTTGAGATTTTTAGCTCCAACCACTGTCTTTATGAGATGCAGAGTAGGTGAATGGATGATCTCTGCATGTGTGGTTCCCACCGTGAAGCATTGAGGAGGTGTGATGGTGTGCTTTACTGGTGACACTGTCAGAGATTTATTTACAATTCAAAGCACACTTAACCAGTATGGCTACCACAGCATTCTGCAGCGATACACCATCCCATCTGGTTTGTGCTTAGTGGGACTATCATTTGTTTTTCAACAGGACAATGACCCAACACACCTCCAGACTGTGTAAGGGCTATTTGAACAAGTAGGAGAGTGATGGAGTGCTGCATCAGATGACCTGGCCTCTACAATCACCCGACCTCAACCTAATTGAGATGGTTTGGGATGAGTTGGACCGCAGAGTGAAGGAAAAGCAGCCAACAAGTGCTCAGCATATGTGGGACCTCCTTCAAGACTGTTGGAAAAGCATTCCAGGTGAAGCTGGTTGAGAGAATGTCAAGAATGTGCAAAGCTGTCATCAAGGCAAAGGGTGGCTACTTTGAAAAATCTCAAATATGAAATATATTTAGATTTGTTTTACACTTTTTTGGTTACTACATGATTCCATATGTGTTATTTCATAGTTTTGATGTCTTCACTATTATTCTACAATGTAGTAAAATAAAATAATGTAGTAAAAAAAAGAAAAGCCCTTGAATGAGTAGGTGTGTCCAAACCTTTGACTGGTACTCTATTTAAAACCAGATACTTTTAGACTTTTTCTTAAGTAATATTTTACTTGGTGACTAACTTTTACTAGAGTCATTGTCTATTAAAGTAGCTTTACTTTTACTCAAGTATGACAATTCGGTACTTTTCCCACCACTGACAGAATGACTTACCTATTGAAGTCTTTCGATATCATTTTGCCTACTCAAAAAACAATGTGATAGCTGTGAACAATCAAAATGATCCAGCATGGAACAACAATAGAAACAATATTTGGATTGACAGCACATCAATTGTCATGTTACACTCACAATCACATGTTCTCTCATTCATTATTTCGCTGAGTAAACATCTGTGGAAAGTTGTGGTCCCATCCTAATGTCTAATTAATTTGCTGGAAAAGTTCCCTTTTACAAGAGGAAAGCAACCAAACATTTTATTTTGGGGAGAAATGCACAATGAGAGAATTTGACAATAATCTTGGTGAAAAGTATAATGCCAATTATGCCATTAATGACAGAATAGAATAGAAGGACACAAACTGAGGATATGGGAGGATCTCTGAAATGTCAATGCTTCAGAAAAACATTCACTTTGCAGCCAAGAGCCAATTTACGGCTAGAGCTAGAACAGGGATTATAAACCCAGCATCAAGCCTTTTTGTGGCAGAGTAGCCAAGACCACCCTCCACACAGCACAATTACCTGGCGATGAAGGAAGAGTCAGGTCACTGAGGAGAGAGGAGGGGAGAATGAGGAACCAGCTTAGTAAGGACCTGTCTATTATTATGTCTCTAATAGTTCAGATGAATGTGATTTCACTCAACTGCCATTTATTTTGGGGCCATTTAGAAAGTTACAATCAAAAGTGGGCAAAAGTTGTTGAAGCCTTTAGAGAAAATGACTTATTCATATTCGTTAAACTACCCACCGCCTCTGCTCACCACCATGATGGTAGCTGGCTCAGAGACAGAGGCTGGCCTGACACAGAGGATGATGGAGCCGTCTCCATCGGGCATGTGAATAACAATTAGGGAAGATTTTTTGGGAGGTTGGTGGGAGGTTAGGTTAGATCATTTGGGCTGCTGAGCCGTGTCCTTGGGTGAGGGTCGTGGCTGGGTGAGCATCCAACCTGGATGCCCTGCCCTGGGGTACTACTGGCCAGGCTCCGATGCTAACTTTGGGCTGACATCTGCCTGCTGGCTCCTCTGCTCTTTCACTGGTGGGCAGTTAAACGCCGACTCATATTACAAAACTAGCCTGAGAACCCTGGCCCTGGGCGGATGTAGGGCGGTATTTTAAACAGATCAGATCACACCATCCTGGCCCTCGTGGTGTTCGGTGAATAAATCTGGGCCTTTTAAAGAGTAGTGATAAAATGTTTTATTGGGTCCGTCTGCTGCGACTCAGGAATGGGGACTGGTTTAGTTCAGAGAAATTAAATCAAATCCTGGTTTTACTCAGCATTGTTTAATGGCTTACAATGTTGATGGCTTTTTGCTCAGCAGATGTCCTCCTGAGATGTCCTGAGTCACTTGTTGGCCATGATATTAAAGCCTAATTCCTCCAACCTTCATTGTCTGTTTGTCTCGGGAAAGGTTAGCTAAAGCTCCTATTTGTTTAGAACTAAGAGAAGTCCTTGCAGATGAGCTGTGGAAAGCGCTTTTTTTTTTAAATGTCAAGAGACATTTGAGAGGACCATGGGATTTTACATGGACCATTTGAGAGGACCATGGGATTTTACAAAAGATAAATGCCTCATACCCTACTACACTGCAACATTACACTTTTCTCTACCAGCAGCAGCTAAACAGCAGGCTTGTTTACATGGAGCAGACAGCAGGAAACAAACAGCAGTTGGTGTGGAAGGAAAGAGAGGGCTGTAGATGGCGTCGTTAGAGCAACAGTGGCTTGGGCTGGGAGCGGTTGGTGGCATGGTGTTAATCAAACCAAGGTGGCAGTATGGGAGCAGGGGGAAAGAGGGGGGGAGAGGGAGGGAGGGGTGATTAGTAAAGAGGCAGGGCGTTGATGACCCATAACTCCGGAGGGCATTTCCCACTCCCCACCCCATTCTAACACTGTATATGTACACACACACACACACACACACACACACACACACACACACACACACACACACACACACACACACACACACACACACACACACACACACACACACATTACTGCTCAGAGCCTGTACTAAATAAGACTAATTAGACTGTCAGAGGGACAAGAGGGGGGCTATACCCCCCCCCCCCCCCCCCCCCCCCCAGTGAAGTGAAAGCAATTAATTCTGTGCTGAATGTGGCTGTAATGGAAGTCCCCCTCCTGGAGGTGACAGGCACACTGGCACCTCACCGTACCCCAACTCTGTTCTGTCGCCCGTAGTGGAAAACAACAATAACAACAACAATAAACAGGAAAGAGAGACTGAGAATGAGGCGTTCTAGGTGCTACATATTCCACTGCTGTAAATATGGTACACTGAATGAGTCCACCCCAATGGAATTCAAACACCACAGAAAATCTGTGTAATCTGACAAATGTTCTGAAATTAGTATAGCCTGCCAAATGATTATGAATGACCATACAGTAAATCTAACATAAATCCACACTGTTAAAACAGCTATCATAAAATCTGACAAATTGTCTAACGGCAGCATATTCAGACAAACTGAAATAATTGGATTCTAATTATAACATACTGAAATATAAATGTAATCTCATCATCTAAAAAAGGTAGGCAGATGAAACTGTCTCTCACATGCACTAGTGTCTACAGTATCTTGACAGTTGCCCTCTGCTACTGATCTCCTCTCCTCAGTGCTCCATTGAGAGGCGCCGCACGTACCTTTCCACCCTGTTGTACCTATCGTCTCGTATAATACCTCAGTGACTGTATTACAGCGGGTGCCCTGTGTATCGTATATATCTGCATAACAATATGGGGGCCTGCTATATTGCTGTGTAATTTCCGTCAGATCCCTGACCTGATTCATCTAGCGGGTCCGCTGCTTTTCCATAATTGTCGTCCTTGTAACAATTACCTTGGGTGAAAGAGGGGCCGTTGCATGAGCTAACACGTGTAGATAAAATAAAGTTTGGAGAGGGGAGAGAGGAGGGATGGAGAAAGAAATAAGGCAGACCTACTGTTCATCTCAGCAGGCTCCATCATTGTATGATAACCAATGCATTCCTATCACGTCCTTTAACTGTAATAGTACATCCATAGATGTACTTACTGCAGGTTTCAAAACAACAGCAAGACCTCACCCAGCATTCACACTCACACCATCCACAGCACGTCATGGCTGAGAGCAAGTAGCTTCCTGTCCAGGCATAATTCAATAATATTGACACAGCGACATGCTACGGCCGGTCGGCCACTCAATCCCCTGCTGCCCATTCTCCTCATTGGGAGATGAGATATGGTGATTGCACTCTGTCACTTCCAGTTTCGCTCTCTGGAGAATTGCAGAGGACCAGCCAGATGTCTGCATTTGATCAAATCAGACTCTCACAATATCCCCGCGCTGCTGGCATTTGAATATTTCAGACATGATGAGGAGGAAAGGGAAGAGGAGTGTCAAAATGGGGACATTTCACTCGTGTAGGTGACATCCCTCTGCTCACAGCTTTCCTTTCAACTTTCCTGAGGGAATATGAAGATGTTTATCTCTCTTTCCTTGACCGCAGATAACAAATTAATCTGTCACACCCTGATCTGTTTCACCTGTTGTTGTGCTTGTCTCCACCCCCATCCATCCATCTTCCCCATTATCCCCTGTGTATTTATACCTGTGTTCTCTGTTTGTCTGCAGGGGGTGCTGAGATGTTGGCCGGGGTAGGGATAGCCAGTTGGAAAGCTTGGCCAGCCGTAGAAAAATGCTTCTGGAAATTATCGATTATCGTAGATTTATCAGAGGTGACAGTGTTTCCTATCCTCTTTGCAGTGGGCAGCTGGGAGGAGGTGCTCTTATTCTCCATGGACTTTACAGTGTCCCAAAACTTTTTGGAATTAGTGCTACAGGAAGCAAATTTCTGTTTGAAAAAACTAGCCTTAGCTTTCCTAACTGACAGAGTATATTGGTTCCTGACTTACCTGAAAAGTTGCATATCTCGGGATCTATTCGATGCTAATGCAGAATGCCACAGGATGTTTTTTGTGCTGGTCAAGGGCAGTCAAGTCTGGGGTGAACCAAGGGCTATATCTGTTCTTAGTTTTTTTTAAATGTAATGGGACATGCTTATTTAAGATGGTGAGGAAAGCACTTTTGAAGAGCAACCAGGCATCCTCTACTGATGGGATGAGGTCAATATCCTTCTGGATACCCGGACCAGGTCGATTAGAAAGGCCTGCTCGCTGAAATGTTTTAGGGAGCGTTTTACAGTGATGAGGGGTAGTCGTTTGAGTGCGGACCCATTACGCACGCAGGCATTGAGGCAGTGATCGCTGAGATCCTGGTTGAAGACAGCGGAGGTGTATTTAGAGGGCAATTTTGTCAGGATGATATCTAAGAGGGTGCCCATGGTTACAGATTTAAGGTTGTACCTGGTAGGTTCCTTGATAATTTGTGTGAGATTGAGGGCAACTAGCTTAGACTGTAGGATGGCTGGGGTGTTAAGCATGTCCCTGTTTAGGTCACCCAACAGTATTTATTTTATTTTTTATTTTACCGTTATTTTACCAGGTAAGTTGACTGAGAACACATTCTCATTTGCAGCAACGACCTGGGGAATAGTTACAGGGGAGAGGAGGGGGATGAATGAGACAATTGTAAACTGGGGATTATTAGGTGACCATGATGGTTTGAAGGCCAGATTGGGAATTTAGCCAGGACACCGGGGTTAACACCCCTACTCTTACGATAAGTGCCATGGGATCTTTAATGACCTCAGAGAGTCAGGACACCCGTTTAACGTCCCATCCGAAAGACGGCACCCTATGAACTCTGAAGATAGATGGGGGGGGTGATCAATTCACATATGGTGTCCAGGGCACAGCTGGGCACTGAAGGGGGTCTATAACAAGCGGCAACGGTGAGACTTGTTTCTGGAAAGGTGGATTTTTTAATTGTTTGGGCACAGACCTGGATAGCATGACAGAACTCTGCAGGTTATCTCTGTAGTAGATTGCAACTCCGCCCCCTTTGGCAGTTCTAAAATGTTATAGTTAGGGATTGAAATTTCAGCATTTTTGGTGACCTTCCTAAGCCAGGATTCAGACACGGCTAGGACATTAGGGTTGGCAGAGTGTGCTAAAGCAGTGAATAAAACAAACTTAGGGAGGAGACTTCTAATGTTAACATGCATGAAACCAAGGCTTTTACGGTTACAGAAGTCAACAAATGAGAGCGCCTAGGGAATGGGAGTGATGCTGTGGGCTGCAGGGCCTGGGTTAACCTCTTTATCACCAGACGAACAGAGGAGGAGTAGGATAAGAGTACAGCTAAAGGCTATAAGAACTGGTCGTCTAGTACGTTCGGAACAGAGAGTAAAAGGAGCAGATTTCTGGGCGCAGAAGAATAGATTCAAGGCATAATGTACAGACAAAGGTATGGTAGGATGTGAGTCCAGTGGAGGTAAACCTAGGCATTGAGTAATGATGAGAGAGATTTTGTCACTGGACCCTATGATCACTCGGCTACACATGCCTCACTGCACACTCTAGAGGAACAATTTGAGCCAGGTGAGGTCACTGCATGTGTGGGGGGTGGAACAAAAGGGCTAGCTAAGGCGTATTAAGCAGGGCTGGAAGCTTTACAGTAAAATAAGACAAAAAATCACTAACCAAAACAGCAATAGACATGGCATATTGACATTAGGGAGAGGCATGTGTAGCCGAGTGATCATAGGGTCCAGTGAGTAGCTAGGTGAGCTGGAGACACATCAATTCAGACAGCTAGCCGGCCTGGGCTAGCAGGTGGGCCTCAGGGGGACGTCGCAACGGAAGAGCCTGTTGAAACCCTCTCGGACATTTACGTCGGCAGACCCGTCGTGATGGATCGGCGGGGCTCCGTGTCGGAAGCAAAGGGTCCAGGCCAATTGGCAAAAGAGGTATTGAAACCCAGGAATTGTCTGATGGATCTCTTCGGCTAGCTCCAGGCTAACTGGTGCTTGCTTCGGGACAGAGACGTTAGCCAGGAGTAGCCACTCGGATAGCAGCTAGCTAGCTGCAATGATCCGGAGTAAAGGTTCAGAGCTTGCGGTAGGAATCCGGAGATGTGGTAGAGAAAAAGCAGTCCAGTATGTTCTGGGTTGATATCGCTCTGTGCAGACTGGCAGGAACTGGCCGTGCTGAGGTTGGCTGATATCCGAGTAAACGGTGATGGCTGCTAGCAGTGGCTAACTGACTACTAGCTAGTAGCTAGTTAGCTGGCCAGCTGCTGATGGGAGTTCCGGTTCTAAAGTATAAAAAATAGTAAATCCGTGCCACATTGGGTGAGGCGGGTTGCAGGAGAGTATGTTCAGTTCGTAGATGGAAATTGAGATAAAAAATATAGACTAAATATAAATGAAGAAAACGATATATACACGGGACAGGACAAGACTGTAACGGTTGTCCTCCTCCTCTTTGTCCGAAGAGGAGGAGTAGGGATTGGACCAAAGCGCAGCGTTTGTATATGACATAATGAATTTATTAAATTAAAGACGAAACACGAAGAACACTTGAATAACTTACAAAATAACAAAACGAACGTAGACAGACCTGAACTAGAGAACTTACATATACACGAAGAACGCACGAACAGGTACAGACTACACAAACGAACAAACGAAACAGTCCCGTGTGATACACAGACACGGAAGACAACCACCCAACAAACAAACAGTGTGAACAGCCTACCTTTATATGGTTCTCAATCAAAGGAAACGTCAAACACCTGTCCCTGATTGAGAACCATATAAGGCTAATTTCCAATGACCTAAACATAGAAACACAAAACATAGAATGCCCACCCCAACTCACGCCCTGACCAACTAAACACATACAAAAATAACAGAAAACAGGTCAGGAACGTGACAAAGACTGCTACGCCATCTTGGAAGAGTAATCTGATTCAGCTAGTTAAGGTCTTGTTGAGCAGCTAATAGGTAGAATCAGGTGTGTTAAATTAGGGTTGTGAAAACCCACAGGATGGTAGATCTCCAGTAAGAGGGTTGGGCAGCCATGATCTACATGGATTGGTACTGCCAAGAGTGTGCAAAGCTGTCATCAAGGCAAAGGGTGGCTACTTTGAAGAATCTCTAATATAAAATATATTTTGATTTATTTACCACTTTTTTTGGTTACTACATGATTCCATATGTGTTATTTCATAGTTTTGATGTCTTCACTTTTATTCTACAATGTAGAAAATAGTTAAAATAAAGAAAAACCCTTGAATGAGTATGTGTGTCCAAACTTTTGACTGGTACTGTACTGTATGTGTTTCAATCATATTAAAATCAATTTCATGTTCAATCAATTGTTTTATTTAGCTACGGTATTTGTACACTACTGTCACTCATTTTTGCCTCAATATATTTCATGATGTGGAACATGTGCGGAATGATGTGGCAAATTTTGATTTAGTGCATTATTATGGGGTACTCATTAGAACAAGACACCTCAATATTTGTAGACATAGGTGATATCTCTCTAGGAGCTGATCCATTGTCAGTATTATGGAATAATTATAATGTTAAGGTAAGATTGGAAAGAGAGAACGCTGATTCAAGAGCAGTGCTTCCTGTCTTTCGATCCTATCAGTATCGACACATGCCTCAACGATGCACTTATCAAACGTTCTCTCTGCGTGGTGTTTTGGAAAACGCATGTTATGTCTTCGGCCGCTGTAGGAAAGAAACATCATTAAAACACACATAAGCCTAAGTTCCAGTGCTATTGGGAAACGGGCCCGGGACAGTTCCGTGACAGCAAACAGCTAACGTTCCTGAAAAGTTTGTTTCCAGAAGTCAGCTTCTATTTAACTTCCTAGTCATGTAGGAAATCTAACAGAGAGAAACAATGCTGGTGCAAAGGATTATGGGCTTTTGTCTGACCTTTAGGCCTAGTGCTCCTGTGTAGGGCAATGAGGATCTCTCTCCAGAGCAGAGTAGGAGACTATAGCCAGACTGGCAACATTCAACACATGAACAATATCCATATTCATAAAGGCGTTCAGCTGTCACCTGTTTTCCGTTGATCTACATTTGTATGTGGGAAGCTGACAGATGTATGAGGATGGGTTTAGTCTTCAAACGACACTGTGCTGCCCTGAGGCGGCGCAGTGGGTAGAGAGCAAAACTCAAAGTTAGTCTCTGTCTGGGCCACTCACCTGGCTGTCAGTAATCACTAAACAATGTCTCCACTAGAACATTCATTGAAGTGCTCATTTGAATGGCTGTATTGTATTCGTGTGTGTTTAGATGAATATATGATTCCCACGCAATCCAGTGATCCTCTGTGGTTAGGATACTAAGCCACAGTGAAGCTGTTAGACATTTGTTTGACTATTCACCTTCCTGTAATTAGCGATTCTGAAAGGTAGTACATGGGAATGGTTTGATTTATCTGAAACTTGTCTCTTCTCATTTTCAACCAACAGTGCCTTTGGCTCTGAACTTTGAGCATGTGACAACCTCCCCCTTCCCATCTTTCAACATCTAGACACCCAGTTAACCTTAACTGTGATAAAAGGCTGATTAGTAATTACGAACAGGGCCCCATGTATTTGTCCTTAATTAAGAAAAATATACTGTAAGAGGAAGGCAGTGGAAGAGGATATCGTCCCTTCTTGATTGGCTTTAAAGGGGCAATCAGCTGTTGATACAATAACAAAGTGTAACGGCGATCCTCCTCCTCTCCATCTTCGGAAAAGGAGGAGTATTGAGGGAACCAAGGCGCAGTGGAGTTTGAATACATAATGAATTTAATGACAAGACGAAAAAACACGAACTTGACTATACACTAACAAAACAAATAAACGGTGTAGAACAGATCTGAACGACGGACTCACATAACACACGAGAACGCACGAACAGGGAAAAAGCCTACACATAAATGACACTTAACAAACAAACCGAAACCAGTCCCGTGTGGCGCAACGACATACACAAACACAGGAGACAATCACCCACAACGAACACTGTGACAACGCCTACCTAAATATGACTCTTAATTAGAGGAACGCCAAACACCTGCCTCTAATTAAGAGCCATACCAGGCAACCCAAAACCAACACAGAAACAGAAAACATAGAATGCCCACCCAACCTCACGTCCTGACCAACTAACACACATAACAACTAACATAAATAGGTCAGGAATGTGACATTACCCCCCCCACAAGGTGCGAACTCCGGACGCACCAGCACAAAGTCTAGGGGAGGGTCTGGGTGGGCATCTAACCACGGTGGTGGCTCAGGCTCCGGGCGAGGTCCCCACCCCACCATAATCCATCCTAGCTTCCTCCCTCTAAGAATGTCCACCCTCTTTCTACCCCCACAAAATCCTCTTAATAACCTCACTAATAAGGACAGCACCGGGACAGAGAGATAAATCAAGACAGAGGGATAGATAAGAATATAGAGGTAGATCAAGATAGAGAGGGGGATCATGATAGAGGGGCAACTCCGGACTGAAAGGCAGCTCCGGACAGAGAGACAGCTCTGGACTGATGGGCAGTTCTGGGTATCTAGCCGTTTCAGGCTGAAGGGCAGCTCATGGCTGACTGACGAATCTCGACGCTCATGGCTGGCTGACGGCTCTCGACGCTCATGGCAGGCTGACGGCTCTCGACGCTCATGGCAGGCTGACGGCTCTCGACGCTCATGGCAGGCTGACGGCTCTCTACGCTCATGGCAGGCTGACGGCTCTCGACGCTCATGGCGCTCTGACGGCTCTGGCTGCTCATGGCGCTCTGACGGCTCTGGCTGCTCATGGCTCTCTGACGGCTCTGGCTGCTCATGGCTCGCTGACGGCTCTGGCTGCTCATGGCTCGCTGGCGGCTCTGGCAGATCCTGTCTGGTTGGCGGCTCTGGCAGATCCTGTCTGGTTGGCGGCTCTGGCAGATCCTGTCTGGTTGGCGGCTCTGGCAGATCCTGTCTGGTTGGCGGCTCTGGCAGATCCTGTCTGGCTGACGGCTCTAGCGGCTCCTGTCTGGCTGACGGCTCTAGCGGCTCCTGTCTGGCGGATGGCTCTGTAGGCTCATGGCAGACGGGCGGCTTTGCAGGCTCATGGCAGACGGGCGGCTTTGCAGGCTCATGGCAGACGGATGGCTCAGACGGCGCCGGGGAGACGGATGGCTCAGATGGCGCCGGGGAGACGGATGGCTCAGATGGCGCTGGGGAGACGGATGGCTCAGATGGCGCTGGGGAGACGGATGGCTCAGATGGCGCTGGGGAGACGGATGGCTCTGGCCGGATACGGTGCACTGTAGACCTGGTGCGTGGTGCCGGAACTGGAGGCACCGTGCTAATGATAAGCACCTTCCTACTAGTGCGGGGAGCAGGGACAGGGCACACTGTATTCTCAAAGCCCACTCTATAACTGATGCGTGGTACCGGCACTGGCGACGCCGGGCTGAGGACAAGCACATCAGGATTAGTAGGGGGAGAAGATACAGTTTGTACAGGGCTCTGGAGACGCACTGGTAGCTTAGTGCGTGGGGCCGGAACTGGAGGCACCGGGCTAGATACACGCACTACAGGGAGAGTGCGTGGAGGAGGAACAGGGCTCAGGATACGCACTGGTAGCCTAGTGCGTAGTGTAGACACTGTAGGTACTAGGCTGGGGCGGGGAGGTGGTGCCGGAAATACCGGACCGTGGAGGCGTACTGGCACTCTTGAGCATTGAACCCGCCCAACCTTACCTGGTTGAATGCTCCCGGTCGCCCAACCAGTGCGGGGAGGTGGAATAACCCGCACCGGCCTATGTAGGCGAACCGGGGAAACCATGCGTAAGGCCGGTGCCATGTATGCCGGCCCGAGGAGACGCACTGGAGACCAGACGCGTTGAGCCGGCCTCATGACACCTGGCTCAATACCCAATCTAGCCCTCCCAGTGCGGGGAGGTGGAATAACCCGCACTGGGCTATGCACTCGTACAGGAGACACCGTGCGCTCTACTGCGTAACACGGCGCCTGCCCGTACTCCCGCTCTCCACGGTAAGCCTGGGAAGTGGGCGCAGGTCTCCTACCTGCCCTTGGCCCACTACCTCCTAGCCCCCCCCCAAGAAATTTTTGGGAATTACTTACGGGCTTTTTTGGATTCCGTGCCAGACGCGTTCCCTCATAGCTCCGGTTCCTCTCCCCGGTAGCCTCTGCTCTCCTCAGTGCCTCCAGCTGTTCCCATGGGAGGCGATCCCTCCCAGCCAGGATCTCCTCCCAAGTGTAGCAACCCTTTCCGTCCAATACATCGTCCCATGTCCATTGCTCCTTCTTCTCCTGTCCCCTTCTCCGTTGACTCCGCTGCTTGGCTCTGGTATGGTGGGTGATTCTGTAACGGCTGTCCTCCTCTTCTTCATCCGAAGAGGAGCAGGGATTGAACCAAGGCGCAGTGGAGTTTGAATACATAATGAATTTAATGACAAGACGAAAAAACACGAACTTGACTATACACTAACAAAACAAATAAACGGTGTAGAACAGATCTGAACGACGGACTCACATAACACACGAGAACGCACGAACAGGGAAAAAGCCTACACATAAATGACACTTAACAAACAAACCGAAACCAGTCCCGTGTGGCGCAACGACATACACAAACACAGGAGACAATCACCCACAACGAACACTGTGACAACGCCTACCTAAATATGACTCTTAATTAGAGGAACGCCAAACACCTGCCTCTAATTAAGAGCCATACCAGGCAACCCAAAACCAACACAGAAACAGAAAACATAGAATGCCCACCCAACCTCACGTCCTGACCAACTAACACACATAACAACTAACATAAATAGGTCAGGAACGTGACACAAAGCATATCCCCGCTACTCTTTTTCTAATAATCTGAGAGATGGGGCTGGAGAAATGTAACCATTTACATGATATCAAAATTGTATTTGTAATAATTTTTTTGGCTATATGGTGTTTGTTTACATGCATGTTGTTTACAAAGATTGGAGTAAAACAAATTATATTTTGGGTTCTGATGTGGAGTGAGAGTTGAACTAAGCTCATGAGGCATTTCTACGTTTCTTCAAGAATTAATGGGTACATGTTGTTAACTTATATGTCCAAAAATTGATGTAGCAAGTGTAGATTTCCCCTTTAAGTATTTAGGCTGTGACAGTCTGAGTCATGGTAAACTTAGTGACACTTTGCGTTTACTTAACTTTAGCCTGAGGACCATTTCCTGACAGACGCATCAATGAGAGTGGGCAAAAAAGCTCTCCCCAACTTCAAGGGTACACCGGAAGGTCAAATATCATTTTAAAGTGTGCGCTGGCCTTGGGCACCAATTCTGGAAAAAAAATCCTAATTTAACCTTCTGTCAGAATCTAAAGCTTTTCAACTCCCCAAATGTGGAAGTGATCAGACAACATCATATGTGAATCTGCTAACCCCAACTAGACCCTCTCAAATATTACTGGCTTCAAAGAGGATGTGAACTGAAGACATGAGCAGAGAAGAGGGCTCCTCTGTCCGGGAGAGAATCATATCTAATTCACAAACCCAGAAACACACTCTGGGTGTGAGGTTAACAAGAGCCCTGCATATGTTTTGCTCAGAATAATGAATTCATATCACCCACGCCAACCGAGGTTACAGGGGTGGAATCATAAAAAAAACGATCTAGAGAGTTGGAATACTACATATACATAAGTACAGTGAACTTTGATACTTTCAATTTATAAAGTACTTGAAAGACATTAAAGAACCAAATATTGGGCTAACTTAGTACTCCGTGGTTGTATTCCACATCCTGTAGGTGTCGAGACTGATGATTTGGAGACGTGAGATCGACTTTGAAGTAAAAACACTATCTTGCCTTTAGAGGTGTCACGACCGTTGGAAAAAGAGAACCAAGGTGCAGCGTGGTGAGCGTACATTTTCTCTTTATTGATCAAAATGACGCCGAACAAAACAAACACTACAAAAACTAACCGTGAAGCTACAGGCTATGTGCCCTAAACAAAAGTCAACTTCCCACAAACACAGGTGGAAAAAATAGCTACCTAAGTATGGTTCTCAATCAGAGACAACGATAGACAGCTGTCCCTGATTGAGAACCATACCCGGCCAAAACATAGAAATAGAAAATCATAGAAACACAAAACATAGAATGCCCACCCCAACTCACGCCCTGACCAAACCAAAATAGAGACATAAAAAGGATCTCTAAGGTCAGGGAGTGACAAGAGAACTTTACTGTTATGTGAATGTCTTCTCTGTTTCATCAATAAACCACTGTTTGGAGAACATCAGAGTTGCAAAAAAAAGGTAACCTTTATTTAACTAGGCAAGTCAGTTAAGAATAAATTATTATTTACAATGACTGCCTACCCCAGCCAAACCCTAACGACGTTGGGTCAATTGTGCGCCGCCCTATGGGACTCCCAATCACGGCAAGTTGTGATACAGCCTGGAATCAAACCAGGGTCTGTAGTGACGCCTCTGGCACTGAGATGCAGTGCCTTAGACCGCTACACGACTCGGGAGCCATACTGAGCTAATAAAAAGCAAATAAAAAGTTACCTACATAAACCACTGTGTCTCATGGTCATATCGGAGCTTTTTGTGATGAATACTCTAATGGTTTGACCTTGTTCTTTCCCTTTCAATGTCACTGTAGGCATAAAAGCAACACTTCAACAACAACAGATATTCATTTGTTGGTGAGGCGGTGAAATATGTTAATGCTGTTTCTGTTTATGCCGTATGGATGCGCTAACCTTTTCCGCCCACGCAAAGGCTGTTTCTCCCAGCTAATGTGTTTAGTGAGCACCGCTGTTTGTTTCCAACCTGCAGCTTCTCCTCTCTATATTAAATGGTCTCCGTTTCTAAAAGAATAAGTAACATTCTTTTAAATGGCAGGATACAGACTTTCATTTTCAGAAATAGCAACAGATCTAATGACATGAATGTACGAGTGTGCCAAATCCAGAGAGAGAGAGAGAGAGAGAGAGATTTTTTTTTTAACCTTTGAATGAGTTTGAGGTTTGAGGAGTGAAGCCATCATTTATTATACATGGACTGTTTTATTTGATTTTGCGAGGTCACATTTCATTTCGTGGTCAAATGTTGATATAGAATGAATGGTATTACTTTGGCAAATAGAAGTGAAGGAAGTGACTGTTTCAATGCCCCAACAAAGCCAAGGGATATTTATAATAGAAGAATGATACAGTGGACTCTAAACTGGTAACTAGAATCTGCCTATTATACACACTGATTGTTATACACAAGCCCCAGTTCAACTCCCATTATCTCTTTCTACCTCCATATCTCTCTATCTGTCTGCATCTCTCTCTCACTCCTCTGTCTCGCTCTCCCATGGTTGACCTCCGTTGCATGTGAATGAGCTGAAGGTGGCATCAGCTTAAATCTTTCCCGGAGACGCCGCTGGTTCCTATTAGAGAGAACATAAATCAGGCTGGCGCTGCATGGCATGGTACGGAGCCCCTGCGGGCATGGTGCCAGGCTCACGTGGCAATGGCACCCACACCCTGTGCTCATTACTGTCACCACACAAGCTGTCCTAGAGGGTTCCTGTCTGGAGACAGCTAGGCTGGAGTGATGCTCTTAGTCTATTCCCTGACATGACCAAAACTGTGCCTAGGAAACCACTGCAGGCATTATGGTGTAATGTTGGATTGTCACAAGACTCTGTCCAGCTTTATCTCCCTTGGATAATATGCACTCAGTAACACAAACCTGTTTGAAACAAACTGAGATTAACAGTCAAAATGTCTGCCTGCAGATTTTCAAATAATGTTGTTCTGCTACTGGCTACACCCTGTATCCCTCCGCTGGCTTTCATCTGAAGCTAAGCAAGGTTAGATCAAGCCAACAGTTGGATGGCACACCACCTGGGAAAATGAGGTTTCTGATGAAAATGGTGTTGGAGGGTCAGTAAGGGTCAGTAGAAGTTACTCATCCATCTGGTCTGAAGGAAACCCGGAATCACACAGGGCAGTGATGAGGACCCTGTCCTGCAAAGAACTTTCAGGTCCTGTTCCCAACCTTGACAAGACTTGTTGCACATACAATATGCCATAGTCCTAGTAAAAACAAGGAGGGGGCATTTTCAGAAAGAAAAGTAATGTGGTGTTGAAAGGTCAGTAGACCATACCAAAGCAATGAACCAGTCTCTTTATTACATAACCTATAGAACTAACCTGAATCCTCCAAGTAAATTGCTAGGATAATTAATACTAATGCTGTCACTTCTACTGCGGCTGCTAATATTGATCATTATTGATGAGAGTCAACACTTTGAAGATGACATGTCTTTAATCAAGAATTTCAGCTGGTCTTGCAACTTCTGGGCTATGTGCATGAACACGAGGCCCAAATCAAGCCCAAAAGTTGACAGCACACTTAGACTGACTTTTAACCCCCCCCCCCCCCCTACTTCCGAGACTTCCTGGTGGAATAAAAGTTAAATTGCTCAAGTAAATAAATAAAAGCCAGTGGTACTTGGTTATAACAGGCGGCTGCTGCCATTGGCTGTAAACTATGGAAGCTTTAAAACTCCACCCCCTCTAAACCCCTCTCTGGTGGCCCTCTTCTCAAAACTGGTTTGGATTTATAGAAGCAGGGCATTTCTGTCCACAACCCTCTCCTATAACCCTACCAAACACTTTTGGTGCCTTACTCTCCCACAGTCAAGTCCCATTAGCAGTGTGGCTAGTGTGTCTGTACAGCCCCAGGCCCAACAGTAAATGACTTCTAAATGAAGACCAAATGTTGGTTTAGGGGGGAGGAGAGGGACGGCACTGAAAGAGTGGGACTTGGTAGTTCATTTGGGGAAATAAGCTGGGTGTGAGGGTTAGGGGAGGTGAGGAGACCCAGGGGGTCATTCTATAGATTTGGGGATATCGTGGGAGTGCGGGGTGAGGAATTATAGCTCCTAAGTGTTGACACACTGAGAGGCAGGTCATGTGGAGAGAAAAATGTGCCTCTTGTTCAACATGTGCTAATTATATGAGAAGCTGTGTGTGTTGCTATAAATGTCTATCCATAGTGTATTCTACATTAATGTGTTCTACACATTTATTCAAAACAGTTGATACTTTATCTTAACGTATGTTTGCCCTGTAAAACTTTAGTTGGAGGTAGTTCCCTGAAAATATTTACAGTAAGATGGGAAACTTCATTGCATGCAGTCTGCAATGAAGTGTAGAAATTCAATGTGGTCTCATGGGTCCACTTTTATTGAATCGAAAGTCGCCTGCTATATTAAAGAAAAAATGAAGGATCTTGAAACCATTACCGCACCACAACAATATACTGTATGTACATGGCCATCGTAATTCATCCTAATTTGACAGTACACAAAGAACTTCTGTGAAGACATTTTCACTGGAAAAACTGCGGAAAAACAACTATTATATATAATTATAGATTCATATCCAGGAATTGCACAAAAAGGAACAATTACATGTTTAAAAGTATAATGCCTAAGACAGTCAGTAATGACAAAGAGTTTAAATTGGAAGAGATCATCAGTAACGCTCGCTTCGTCAAAGTCACACCACAACTCAGTGCTAATATCTTCATGCCAGAGGGGATGTATCTCTCAGAGGGGCTCCATCTCTGCATGAAATGTAAACTGTGATGACTTCTCTGCTCTGGTTGAGACTGGGGATGTAACTGTTACAGGGGACTGAGCCAGACACCAGACGCTCTGCCTACAGGTTTATCATTCCCGACTATCCAGCCCAGTATTTTAATTGATATTATTCAGCAATACAATACTGCTTCCAGGGAAACACAACTCAAATAAGCTATCTTGCACATTATGGTAACGATAGCTCTAATAACTGACTTACATAGACTTAAATGCAAACTAGTCAATAGACCATTATATACCAGGCAAGTTCATCAAGGTCTTTGATAAACAACCAAGCTGACAGGTTCCCAATTTTAGTAGCTCTACTATTGGTCTAAAGTTCTAAGGAGATGTACAAGAAACCACAAATATACTTGTAAACTTCTACTTTAGTTACCTGAAATCTGAATGAATGGGCAATGTCACTCTGTCTCACAGTTCCCTGACAGCTTAATCAGATCCAACCCCCCCCCCCCCCCCCAAAAAAAAACAATCGCCCCATCCGGCAGCCTTTCTGCTGCTCAATCACACCCAGGGCCATTTCCAATGCATACACAATAAGCTGCTTTTGTGCTTGTGTCAGACTGGGAGCGATAAAGAGAGCAATGCATAGGGGTGACGAGCTGAGCTGAGGGAAAGGCTGCCTCAGAAAGAGAAAGAGTGCATGAATCAGAGAGCAGCCTGAGATAGATAGGGAGACATTAGATGGTTGTGGGTGGCGACCGTGCCAGGCTGTCAGTTGGTCCACTGGTGTATAATCAAGTCTTGCTGATAAAAAAAAATCACACCAGGAAGGAAGTGATACCTATCTGTCATGACAAATTTTCAAACCACGGTTGTCACCAAACCAGGGGCGGTCCAATTGAATGGCGAGTGGCTGGCGACGGGATTCGGAGGGAACTCAATGAGGTTGTCCTGACCTTGCAGAGGCTGTGTGTGGTTTTGTATTTGCGTCACTGAGGGAACATGACAGGATTAGTGTCCTAGCAAAACGCAGGAGTCTGTGGCAGAACGTAAACAGTCTTGTCTTACCCTCTGTTGGCTACTTAGCCTGCATGACAGCAGCAGCAGCATAGGAGAGGGAGAGTCTCATGTGGTAACACATCGAGCCATGAGCTGAATGCACTGCAATTGAAGATGAACTTTCTCATTCAAAGGGAATCAAAGCTTGAGCAAAATATCCAAACTTGTGAATTGTGAATGAAACAACGGCCGTTGCCTGGGTTCAGGCGATGAAACAACAAGTAAATAAAACTAACACTCAAGAATATGGTTAGCACACATTGCAACAAAACGTGACTTTATTCTCAGGTGTCCACACACCACATCTCCAAGGTCACATGACAGGCATCATAATTCTCAACTTCTGTACTCTAACACTAAGTTAGACTTTAGTTGAGAATTCTGTTACATGTAACTAAACAGTCAAACATTTCAGTGACGAAAGTTAATCTGGTCAGTCATTCATTCTGTATGGTAGAAACCACCAAGAGATTATTTCACACACAACTCATTACAGCTATCCTTTAAATGTCACAATTATCTATAGTATTTCCCTTTCATGACCTGCTGGAAGCTTTCAGTACTCCTGCCTGTTGTTTTTATAATTTCCTGGAGACTCATCATTTCCAAGCTTTTATAGAGCTAAGTGTTTTTGCCTTTAAAACGTTGTGACCGATTTCCAGTAATTATTAAATCCTGCTTCCGAAGTTGCTGTACCGAGAGTTTCCATTTCATTCTTGGAATAAAGAAGGTGGACATTTTTCATGTTGCTCTGAAAATAGAAATTCATGTGGACATTGGTCTGAAAGGGCTAAGTCTGTCTACGCCTGGTCTCCAAGGTTGTCCTTCCTCTACTCTTCGTTCTCTTTCTCCTTTCTACGCTCCCTCTCTTCATAACACACACAAGATGAAGTGCCAAGTTTCTGTCAGAAATCTTTCCTAAATAAGGGTCCTTGACGCTTTCAATCGTGTCCTTCAGCCTTTGAAATGGCTTTGATAATACTCACTATAATGCTCAAGAGACGGTATGATTGCAGGGCAGGTAGGTACCATTCTCTTCACTCTTGATAATCTAAAGGATGCATGCGTTTGTGGGTGGATAGTATATTTGTGTGAGTGCTTGTGAGTGTGAGCGTGATTGCGTGCAAGTGCGCGTGTATGTGTGTGTGAGACAACTTTAACATAGTTGTAGAAAGCCAACCCACCACCCTCCCTCTCCTACCACATCTCCTTCAATGACGGAGGTCATTACTAACATAGAGAGGGTGACAGGAACAAAGAGCAGGATAGAGAGGGAGAGAAAGATTAAGGGGATGAGGAAGCAAGAGAGACAGCAGGAGAAAGAGAGAAGGAAGGGAGGAAGAACAGAGGCTGACAGGAGAAGAAAGGAAAGATTGAAGATGAGGATGACAGAGTGGGAAGGACAGAAAATGGAGGCAGACTTCAGGAGTGATGATGACTGAGAAATAAAAAGAGAGGAAGAAAGAAACCAGGAAGAGAAACACGGGCATTAGTAACAAAATGGTGGTGACCTTTTATCCACGCCCAACCATTAAAACCTCATCAGGTCCGAGGACCCCAGCAAAATTCAGCATTTTTTTTCGCTACTTTAATTTATTTGCATGTCCAGCACTTATATTTAGCAATTAAGTGTTTTACAATTGCCTTTTCAGAACAACCAGGGCTACAAGTAGAAAATAAAACAATTTGACATAAACAGTTGTTTTACTATTTTCTTTTCAGGACAACCAGAGTTACAAGTAAAACACAAAACAATTTGACAATCTGACATAAACAGTTTCATTAATGAGTTTTATTGACAAATAGAACATTTTTAAAAAATAAAGTCCTATTTTAACGAGCATTACTGTTCATCTCTTCCAATTTAAACTCTTTGTCATTACTGACTGTCTTAGGCATTATACTTTTTAACATGTAATTGTTCCATTTTGTGGAATTCCTGGATATGAATCCATTATTATACACTGCTCAAAAAAATTAAGGGAACACTTAAACAACACAATGTAACTCCAAGTCAATCACACTTCTGTGAAATCAAACTGTCCACTTAGAAAGCAACACTGATTGACAAAAAATGTCACATGCTGTTGTGCAAATGGAATAAACAACAGGTGGAAATTATAGGCAATTAGCAAGACACCCCCAATAAAGGAGTGGTTCTGCAGGTGGTGACCACAGACCACTTCTTAGTTCCTATGCTTCCTGGCTGATGTTTTGGTCACTTTTGAATGCTGGCGGTTCTTTCACTCTAGTGGTAGCATGAGACGGAGTCTACAACCCACACAAGTGGCTCAGGTAGTGCAGCTCATCCAGGATGGCACATCAATGCGAGCTGTGGCAAGAAGGTTTGCTGTGTCTGTCAGCATAGTGTTCAGAGCATGGAGGCGCTACCAGGAGACAGGCCAGTACACCAGGAGACGTGGAGGAGGCCATAGGAGGGCAACAACCCAGCAGCATGACCGCTACCTCCGCCTTTGTGCAAGGAAGAGCAGGAGGTGCACTGCCAGAGCCCTGCAAAATGACCTCCAGCAGGCCACAAATGTGCATGTGTCTGCTCAAACGGTCAGAAACAGACTCCGTGAGGGTGGTATGAGGGCCCGACGTCCACAGGTGGGGGTTGTGCTTACAGCCCAACACCGTGCAGGACGTTTGGCATTTGCCAGAGAACACCAAGATTGGCAAATTCGCCACTGGCGCCCTGTGCTCTTCACAGATGAAAGCAGGTTCACACTGAGCACATGAGCACATGTGACAGACGTGACAGAGTCTGGAGACGCCGTGGAGAACGTTCTGCTGCCTGCAACATCCTCCAGCATGACCGGTTTGGCGATGGGTCAGTCATGGTGTGGGTTGGCATTTCTTTGTGGGGCCGCACAGCCCTCCATGTGCTCGCCAGAGGTAGCCTGACTGCCATTAGGTACCGAGATGAGATCCTCAGACCCCTTGTGAGACCATATGCTGACACATGCACATTTGTGGCCTGCTGGAGGTCATTTTGCAGGGCTCTGGCAGTGCTCCTCCTGCTCCTCCTTGCACTAAGGCGGAGGTACCGGTCCTGCTGCTGGGTTGTTGCCCTCCTACGGCCTCCTCCACGTCTCCTGATGTACTGGCCTGTCTCCTGGTAGCGCCTGCATGCTCTGGACACTACGCTGACAGACACAGCAAACCTTTTTGCCACAGTTCGCATTGATGTGCCATCCTGGATGAACTGCACTACCTGAGCCACTTGTGTGGCTTGTAGACTCCATCTCATGCTACCACTAGAGTGAGAGCACCGCCAGCATTCAAAAGTGACCAAAACATCAGCCAGGAAGCATAGGAACTGAGAAGTAGTCTGTGGTCACCACTTGCAGAATCACTGCTGTTTTGGGGGGTGTCTTGCTAATTGCCTATAATTTCCACCTTTTGTCTATTCCATTTGCACAACAGCATGTGAAATTTATTGTCAATCAGTGTTGCTTCCTAAGTGGACAGTTTGATTTCACAGAAGTGTGATTGACTTGGAGTTACATTGTGTTGTTTAAGTGTTCCCTTTATTTTTTTGAGCAGTGTACTTTTTTACATGTTTCCTCCAGCATCTTCACAAGGTCCTTTTCTGTTGTTCTGGGATTGATTTGCACTTTTTGCACCAAAGTACGTTCATCTCTAGGAGACAGCTGTGTGGTCCCATGGTGTTTATACTTGCATACTATTGTTTGAACAGATGAACTTGGTACCTTCAGGCGTTTGGAAATTGCTCCCAAGGATGAACCTGACTTGTGGAGGTCTACAACAAAAAAATCTGAGGTCTTGGCTGATTTCTTTTGATTTTCCCATGATGTCAAGCAAAGAGGCACCGAGTTTGAAGTTAGGCCTTGAAATACATCCACAAGTACACCTCCAATTGACTCAAATTATGTCAATTAGCCTATCAGAAGCTTCTAAAGCCATGACATCATTTTCAGGAATTTTCCAAGCTGTTTAAAGGCACAGTCAACTTAGTGTATGTAAACTTCTGACCCACTGGAATTGTGATACAGTGAATTATAAGTGAAATAATCTGTCTGTAAACAATTTTTTGAACAATTACTTGCGTCATATACGAAGTAGATGTCCTAACCGACTTGCCAAAACTATAGTTTGTTAACAAGCAATTTGTGGAGTGGTTGAAAAACGAGTTTTAATGACTCCAACCTAAGTGTATGTAAACTTCCACTGTCAACTGTATATCTTTTTTTATTTTTTATAACATCTTTGCTACATTGAACAAACAGAGAGACACTCATCTCCTCCTCCTAAAATGGTGTCTAGGCACATTTCCTCTAACAAAGCCCCCACATTGCTACTCACCCATTTAGAAACCCACTCACTCCAAACTCCCCATACATGGACAGGGAGTGGGAGGACGTATGTAATTTGTTATTAGATAGATTCCCACTTGGTCGGCTCATTACAAGAGGAAATGGATGAACCTAAATTGTCTACTTTCTCGCCCATTTCCCAACCCTAAAGAGCTGCTACAAATGCTGCAATTCCAACAACTGACAATCACAAATGCCTGTCAACATCTAATGGCTAGAGTGCTGTGCGTGGGTGTGTGACTTATCTTTTTAAACCTAACTAGTGGGGGAAATGTTGTTGTTGCCGGGGTGTTTTTAGAACCCATATCCATAATAGGCATATACTGTAGGTTATGTCAAATGCATAGTGACCAGGGTACTAATTACAGCAATTTCACCAACACAATAATGATACTATGATGCCACTCAAAGAATATAATTTGAACAGTAAACATGGTCTAAAATTATACTAATTACAGCCTGTGGTGGCTTGACAAGTAGCAGTGTTATTTCCTTTACTATACAGTATTTGTGCTTCTGGCTGTGGTCGACTTGAATTGAAATGACTGGCACCAGGTTGTTGCTGGAGGTAGTCGAGACCAGTGTCCAGTACCAGTAAATTAGTCATGCTCCAAAGATGGGGTGAGCATGCAATACATCAAGCACTTCTCAACACCACTTTAAAAACAAAAATATACCAATCAATCTGTGTTAGGGAACATACTGTATGGCAAGTTTTCAGCACCACAATTGCACTCCACAAAACATCTCATTTACAATAGCAGTCACTTTCTCACACCCAATACAGTTGGCCTGCTCAGGCCTTGGACAAAGTATTATTGTGGACAATGATAGAAAACATTGAATGTGAATCGTTTCAGTGGCAAACATCCGTCAATGGTCCTAATTCAATTGTTTGTCCCTGCTAATACAATTGTTCAGCTATTTCATTTTATTAGTGGCATAATCCTTCATCCTCAGCCTGGATAATTTATTTGTTTCATTGTTTTATCAATTTATTTGAAATTTCCCAGAAAGGTATTCTAGCCAGTGTGAAGGATAGAACATGGCAGTGTTTGTGAAGTTCAGTTTGTATGGGACAAGGGGGAATGTTTGTCCATGTGAGAGTGTGTGTGCACGCGTGCGTTTATAAATATGTATGTTTGCAGCAAGTCGCTGGGGAATCAGAGAACAAGCCTGTCTGTTTCACCTGACTATTTAATTTCCTAATCGCGGCTTATCGATTGTTTGGCTGCTCGATCAATATTTGTTATCCATGGCGTTTTTCTCCCAGTAAGCATTTCAAGCCATGATTTTACTGGGGTCACATCTGCAAAGCAAACGATTTCTTGTCGAAACTCTCAGACATTGTAGAGCAAATTTGTACAAATTTGCATTGCTTGCTCATTGGGGGGTTTAGGCTGGGTTTCTGTATTAGCACTTTGTGACATCTGCTGATGAAAAAAAGGGCTTTACAAATACATTTGATTGATTGATTGATAGATACAGTGCCTTGCAAAAGTATTCACCCCCCTTGCCGTTTTTCCTATTTTGTTGCATTAGAACCTGTAATTTAAATGTAATTTTATTTGGATTTCATGTAATGGACATACACAAAATAGTACAAATTGGTGAAGTGAAATGAAAAAAATGACTTGTTTCAAACAGTTAAAAAAAAAAAAAAAACGGAAAAGTGGTGCGTGCATATGTATTCACCCCCTTTGCTATGAAGCCCCTAAATAAGATATGGTGCAACCAATTACCATCAGAAGTCCGATAATTAGTTAGATTGCACACAGGTGTACTTTATTTAAGTGACACTTGGTCTGTCACATGATCTCAGTATATATACACCTGTTCTGAAAGGCCCCAGAGTCTGCAACACCTCTAAGCAAGGGGCACCACCAAGCAAGTGGCACTATGAAGACCAAGGAGCTCTCCAGACAGGTCAGGGACAAAGTTGTGGAGAAGTACAGATCAGGGTTGGGTTTTAAAAAAATATCCCAAACTTTGAACATCCCACAGAGCACCATTAAATCCATTATTTCAAAATGGAAAGAATATGGCACCACAACAAACCTGTCAAGAGAGGGCCGTCCACCAAAACCCACGGACCGGTGCAAGGAGGGCATTAATCAGAGAGCCAACAAAGAGACCAAAGAGAAATCTGAAGGAGCTACAAAGCTCCACCACGGAGATTGGAATATCTGTCCATTGGACCACTTTAAGCTGTACACTCAACAGAGCTGGGCTTTATGGAAGAGTGGACAGAAAAAAATAAGCAAACATGTTTGGTGTTCGCCAAAAGGCATGTCGGAGACTCCCCAAACATATGGAAGAAGGTACTCTGGTCAGATGAGACTAAAATTGAGCTTTTTGGCCATCAAGAAAAACACTATGTCTGGCACAAACCCAACACCTCTCATCACCCCGAGAACACCATCCCCACAGTGAAGCATGGTGGTGGCAGCATCATGCTGTGGGGATGTTTTTCATCGGCAGTGACTGGGAAACTGGTCAGAATTGAAGGAATGATGGATGGCGCTAAATACAGGGAAATTCTTGAGGGAAACCTGTTTCAGTCTTCCAGAGATTTGAGACTGGGACAGAGGTTCATCTTCCAGCAGGACAATAACCCTAAGCATACTGCTAAAGCAACACTCGAGTGGTTTAATCGGAAACATTTAAATGTCTTGGAATGGCCTGGTCAAAGCTCAGACCTCAATCGATTGAGAATCTGTGGTATGACTTAAAGATTGCTGTACACCAGCGGAACCCATCCAACTTGAAGGAGCTGGAGCAGTTTTGCCTTGAAGAATGGGCAAAAATCCCAGTGGCTAGATGTGCCAAGCTTATAGAGACATACTCCAAGAGACTTGCAGCTGTAATTGTTGCAAAAGTTGGCTCTACAAAGTATTTACTTTGGGCTTATTTCTTGTTTCTTTGTTTCACAATAAAAAAATATTTTGCATCTTCAAAGTGGTAGGGATGTTGTGTAAATCAAATGATACAAACCCCCAAAAGCCAATGTATAGGGAATCACCACTCTGGAACATGAGCAATATCTCATTCTCAAGGTTGGGTCCTCAAATATTTGCATCTGTTTGGTCATAAATAATGTGATCACAGGTTAGTGTAAGCAGTAATATCTGTGCTCAACATCCTTCTAATGTACAGATATTTTTGAGCTGCTTTTATGTTGGCAGAAAATCAAGGCCAGGCTAGCTTTTAGATATCCCACAGAGAACAAAATGAAGAAGAAAAAAATATTTTTAGCTCCTGTTCTCCATAGGTGCTCCATAATTTCACTGCTGTGTATTTCCCTACTGACATAACATAGAGAATAATTACTACACAATGCAATGTCTATAGGGCATTACCAAATTATCTGGCTGCATTTGTAAAGTTGCACATCATTTCAAACTGCTGTTGTTGTTTTGAGCTCTAAATGATCAAGATAAATGACTCATTATCAGCAGAAGCAGGAACAATAATCTAGATAAACATGCATTTATACACAAATGCCTAATATACACACACTCACATGCACACTCTTCCTAAACTTCTATTTAAAACCCCAGAAGTTAACCCAGGATCTACTATTCATATGGGATGGTGCTTGTCACACCCTGATCTGTTTCACCTGTCTTTGTGATTGTCTCCACTCCCCTCCAGGTGTTGCCCATCTTCCCCATGATTCCCTGTGTATTTATACCTGTGTTTCCTGTCTGTCTGTGCCAGTTTGTCTTGTTTGTTCAAGCCTACCAGCGTTTTGTCTCCGCTCCTGCTTGTCCCATCTCTTTTTCTCGCCCTCCTGGTTTTGACCCTTGCCTTGCCTGTCCTGTCTCTGAGCCCGCCTGCCTGATCACTCTGCCTGACCCTGAGCCTGCCATCCTGTACCTTTACCCTACCTATGGATCACCAACCTCTGCCTGACCTGACCCTGAGCCTGCCTGCTGTCCTGTACCTCTCCCCCACTTCTCTGGACTATTGACCCTGCCTGCCTTGACCTGTCTATTTTGCCTGCCCCTTTGGGATTATTAAACTATTGGTTATCCGAAGTGGTCTGCATCTGGTGCTTACCTTCCTACCTGATAGCACGAATTGGCCATGATTGATCCAGCAGACCCGGACCAGTTGCGCAACGCCATCCCCTCCCAAGGAGCCTCCATTTGTAGGCACGAGGAATTGCTTCGTGGGCTGATAGAGGGGGTTCAAACATTGGCTGAGCGCCATGACCGGGCGTTGGACATGCTGCAGGAGCCATTCCGCAGGTTGTTTGGGGCGCAGCCTGCCATTGTGGGAACCCCACCGCCCCCCAGTAACTCAGCGGTTAGCAGCCCCACTCCACCTTCCCGGGAGCCCCGGTTAACTCCCTCAGAACGCTTTAATGGAAAGCCGAGCACCTGTTGGGCATTTTTAGCTCAGTGTGCCCTCATTTTCGAGCTTCAGCCCTCCTTCCCCTCGGATCGCTCCAAAATAGCCTACCTCATCACATTGATGTCTGGAAGGGCTCTCACCTGGGCTACCACCGTATGGGAACAGCAGTCGGCCATATGCGTGAGCCTGGGGGGGTTCGTGGGAGAGGTGAGGAAGGTTTTCGATGCTCCGTTCTTTGGGAGAGAAGCTGCCCGGAAGCTAATCCAGCTCCGGCAGGACGTCTGCACTGTGGCCGACTATGCGGTGGATTTCCGCACGTTGGCAGAGGAGAGTGCGTGGAACCCGGAAGCATTATTCAACATGTTCCTGCATGGCGTCTCAGGGTAGGTTAAGGACGAGCTTGCGGATCGGGAGTTACACACGAACCTTGACTCCCTGATCATCCACATCGATGGCCGATTGCGGGAAAGACGGATTGAGAGGGAATTCGATGTCACTCGCTCATCCAGGGATTCCACCTCGCCACCCCGGAAGCCCCCAACGGTCCTGTAGCCGAGAGCACCCGAGGTTTCCCGACCTTCCTCGAGAGTTACTAAAGAAAGCCGAGGCACTGTTTTCCGAGACCATGCAACTAGGCAGAGCTGGGCTGTCACCAGTGGAACGGCAACACAGGATTAGCACAAGGAGCTGTCTGTATTGTGGGACTTTTGGTAATTTTGTGTCCTCGTGCCCGGTAAAGGACCATGCTCGCCAGGGAGTGAGTACTCAGGTGAGTCTTATTTAGAATGCTTCTGCTTCCCTTACTCGCACCCCTTTACATGTCATTCTGCTGTGGGGGAATCAGTCCAAATCTCTCCAGGTCCTCATTGACTCGGGGGCCGATGAGAGCTTTCTGGATGCCACACTGGCTTCCGAGCTGAACATCCCCACTCAGCCCCTCTCCCTTCCCATGGATGTTAGAGCGCTGAATGGGCGCTCTATAGGTTGGGTCACCCATAACATCACTCCCATCAACCTACGTGTGTTGGGGAATCACAGCGAGACCATTCAGGCATGCTCATCAAGTACCCCCAGATTCCTGTGGTGTTGGGATTCTCCAGCTCCAGCGACACAATCCACTCAACTGGTCTATGGGCACTATCATGGGCAGGAGTCTGTTCTGCCACGCCCATTGTGTGAAGTCGGTGCAACCTGCCCCGGGACGACTTCCAGGGGCCTCTGAGATGGCCCCGGATCTCTCCGCTAATTCCCTGCCGCTGCACCGTCCCTATGACTACAGGATTGACCTTCTCCCTTGCTCCACGCCGCCTCTGGGATGTCTGTACTCGCTGTCGGGATCAGAGACCAAGGCTAGGGAGAACTACATTGGAGATTCCCTAGCTACAGGATTTATCCATCCCTCCTCTCCCGCTGGCGCAGGGTTCTTCTTCGTGGAGAAGAAGGACAAGACCCTGCGCCCGTGTATTGACTACTGGGGACTCAATGACATCACTGTGAAGAACCATTATCCGCTACCACTCATTTCCTTGGCCTTCGAGCCACTCCAGGGGCCACTCCAGTTGGATCTACGGAACGCCTACCACCTGGTTCGGATACGAGAGGGGGACGAGTGGAAGACACCCTTCAACACAGCCAGCAGCCACTATGAATATCTGGTCATGCCCTTTGGCCTCACCAACGCCCCTGCCGTGTTCCAGGCTCTGGTGAATGATGTTCTCCGTGACATGCAGAACCGCTTCATGTTCGTCTACATGGATGACATCCTCGTCTTCTCCCACTCCCCCCAGGAACAAATGCTACATGTCCGACAGGTTCTCCAGCACCTTCTGAAGAACCAGTTGTTTGTCAAGGCGGAAAAGTGAGTTCCATCGTGCCGTCATTCCCTTTCTGGGCTACATCATCTCTGTTGGCAGTGTCCAGATGGACCCCGAGAAGGTGAAAGCGGTGGTGGATTGGCCTCCACCTACGTCCAGGGTGCAGCTGCGATGCTTCCTGGGGTTCGCCAACTTTTATCGCCGCTTTATCCGGAGTTACAGCACACTGGCCTCCCCCCTGTCTGCTACTCCCCCGGGTGTATCTCCGCACTGCCAAGCGCCTCAACTCCAGGCAAGTGAGATGGGCCCTGCTGTTTACCCGGTTCAACTTTTCACTCTCCTACCGGCCGGGGTCCAAGAACGTCAAGCCGGATGCCCTGTTCCGCCGCTATAACCCCACGGCTACCACCCTGGAGCCCGAGACCATCCTTCCCACCTCATGCCTGGGGACGGCACTCAGCTGAGGGAAACAGGTCAGCGGTCCCAGCCGAACCCTGAGGGAAAGGCCCAGATAACCGGATGTTCGTGCCTCACATTGTATGCTCCGTAGTCCTGGAGTGGGCCCATTCCTCCAGGCTAGCCTGTCACCCGGGCTCTCACCGGACCCTGGCCATCGTGCGACAACGCTTCTGGTGGCCTACCATGTTTCCGGATGTCGCCGCGTTTGTTGCCGCCTGCGCCCAGAAAAGACTCAACAGCAAACTCCGGCTGGTCTTCTCCAACCATTGCCTGTCCCTCACTGTACCTGGTCTCATATATCCATAGATTTCGTCACGGGTCTTCCCCCGTCTGAGGGCAACACTGCCATCCTGACTGTAGTCGACCAATTATTTTTTTTTTATTCCAAAGCCGCCCACTTTATTCCTCTCCCCAAACTACCCTCGGGCCAAGGAGACGGCCCAGCTTATGGTTCAGCACTTCTTCCGGATCCACGGACTCCTGGTGGACAGGGTCTTCGACCGGGGTCCGCAGTTCTCGTTCTGGAGGGCGTTCTGCACGGCATACACGGGGAGATGCCTGCTGAGTGTTTGACCACTGGGCAGGTGTTTACCTGGTGGACTGGGAGGGTTACAGCACAGAGGAGAGGTGCTGGGTCATCCTGGACAGGTGACATCCTGGACCGGTTATATCAGAAAGACAGGTGAAACAGATCAGGGTGTGACAGTACTCCCCCCCACCTCTAGAGACATCCTGGACCCAGCCCTCATCACCGACTTCCACCGCCGGCACCCCGGTCAACCAGGTACGCGCCCAGGTAGGACGCCTGGTGGCGACACCTGGCGTCCTACCTGTCTTTGTGATTGTCTCCACCCCCCTCCAGGTGTCACCCATCTTCCCCATTATCCCCTGTGTATTTATACCTGTGTTTTCTGTCTGTCTGTCAGTTCATCTTGTTTATTCAAGACAACCAGCATTTTGTCTCCGCTCCTGCTTTTCCCCAGTCTCTCTTTTTCTCGCCCTCCTGGTTTTGAACCTTGCCTGTCCTGTCTCTGAGCCCGCCTCCCTGACCACTCTCCTTGGCCCTGATCCTGAGCCTGCCTGCCTTCCTGTACCTTTTCCCTACCTCTGGTTTACTGACCTCAGCCTGACCTGAGCCTGCCTGCCATCCTGTACCTCTCCCCCACTTCTTTGGATTATTGACCCCTGCCTGCAATGACCTGTCTATTTTGCTTGCCCCTTTGGGATTTGGTCTGCATCTGGGTCTTACCTTCATACCTGATAGGTGCTGCTAAATACAGTATAGGTCATTAACATTCCGCCCCCTCCCAATTCCAAAATCAGAGGCATCGTCTTGGTTTTCTATACAACACATATTCCACTAATCTGTCTCCCGAGCGAACCTTTAGAACTGTCAACAACAACAACCACATCTTTAATGATGACTAATTGCATCCAAAACTCATATCTGTTTTTCCCCCAAAAGAATAGACAAAAGAAACCTTCAGAACAACAAAATTATGATACGCCGCTAATCATTTAGTAATTAGGGAAGATGGATTAATTATAGTACCTGCTGAGAGGGTGAGAATACTAATGTTTCAGAAGAAATCCCAATGCTGTGTCAATCTAGCCACAACGGGTGTTCCAAACTTTGATCCACAGATATTTCTGTGCTTATGGGTTATAGGCCATGGGGTAGATTGAAAGGGAATGACTAAAGGCTTACAAACGAAACAGAGGAAAGTGGTGAGGATAAAAGGGATTTTCAACAGTATTTCTATGCAGTGAAGTACTTAAGTAGTTCTTGGGTGTATCTGTACTTTACTTTACTATTTATATTTTTGACAGCGTAAAAGTTTACTGCACTTACATTCCTAAAAATTCTGTACTTTTTACTCCATTCATTTTCCCTGATACCCAATAGAACTCGTTACATTTTGAATGCTTAGCAGGACAGAAAATGGTCCAATTCGCACACTTATCAAGAGAACATCTCTAGTCATCCTTACTGCCTCTGCTCTGGCGGACTAAACACACATGCCTTGTTTTTAAATGTTAGTGTTGGAGTGTGACCCTGTCTATCCATAAAGAAAAAAAAGATAATTGTGCTGTTTGTTTTGCTTAATATAAGGAATTTAAAATTATTCCTACTTTTGATACATAAGTTTAGTTAAAACCAAATACTTTTAGACTTTTACTATAGAATTTTACTTGGTGACATTTTCTCTTTTATTGAGTAATTTTTTTATTTAAAAAAAACAACAGCAAAACAACCCTTTTCTCCCCAATTTTCGTGGTATCCAATCGCTAGTAATTACGATCTTGTCTCATCGCTACAACTCCCGTATGGGCTCGGGAGAGACGAAGGTCGAAAGCCATGCGTCCTGCGAAGCACAACCCAACCAAGCCGCACTGCTTCTTAACACAGCGCGCCTCCAACCCAGAAGCACCAATGTGTCAGAGGAAACACCGTGCACCTGGCCACCTCAGTTAGCACGCACTGCGCCCGGCCCGCCACAGGAGTCGCTGGAGCACGATGAGACAAGGATATCCCTACCGGCCAAACCCTCCCTAACCCGGGCGACGCTATGCCAATTGTGCGTCGCCCCACGGACCTCCCGGTCGCGGCCGGCTGCGACAGAGCCTGGGCGCGAACCCAGAGACTCTGGTGGCGCAGCTAGCACTGCGATGCAGTGCTCTAGACCACTGCGCCACCCGGGAGGCCCTATTGAGTCATATTCTATTAACATATCTTTACTTTTACTCAAGTATGACAATTGAGTACTTTGAAGAAAATGGTATCAGAAAAAACAGACATTAAATAATTGAATTACAAATCACTTAAATATAATTAAAAGACTGAAGACCCTTTCACTGAAATGTTGGTTCAAAAAAGAGACTAACCATACTACAAAATGTAAAAAATAATATAGAGGTGATATTGATTTGCTGGCTGCACATGGCCCTCTCACCACCTTCATAATCATATCAACCTCTTCAGTATAGCTCCACAACACATTGTATTACTCTACCACTATCTGACAGGAGGCCTTAGAAAAGGGATGGGAGACGAAGTCAGTGACTTTTCCATTTGAAAAGCCTGACATATGACCCAGCAGAGCTAGCCCCTTATCAAAGAAAAGACCATATGAGGAATCCTTGAAACTGACAAAGGACCTGAAGAGTAAGGACATGCCAATACCCGCTTTGACGATGGGGAAAACGTGGGACAACTGTTAAAAAGGTATGTCAAGTCATAATCCTCTGCTTACTGTCAGGAAAAATGTACAGCCTTTCTAAGGACTAATTTACGGCTAATGTAGCGTACAATATAATAATTGTCCTATTCATGAAATGGCCGGCTATGCAGTGCACAGATTATGACTATTTAACTGTGAAATATGCCATGGAACTTCCAAACTTTTTAAGATTATGAATAAACATTTGACTTTTCCATGCAATCTCCATCAGTACATTGAGAAGGAAGGATTAGAGAATAGTAACTTTGCATTAGAATGAAAATAGTATGTACCTAAATAATAGTCCTAGCCTCCACTAATACCAATGGTTTCCTGGACACAGAAGCACATTCAATGGAGAATCTCTATTTAACATGCTTTTTAGTGCAGGACTAGGCTTAATCTGTGTCCAGGAAACCCTAAAACCAAATTGTTCTATAGTGTTCATGTTAGTGAAACAGTCCCTGCATTTGACTGTGAATAAGTCACATTATTAAATTACAATCCACGGACTTCAAGCTTCTGAAAAACATCTCTGCAGGAGGTCTTTTGCCTTTTGGTAGGCCGTCATTGTAAATAACAATTTGTTCTTAACTGACTTGCCTAGTTAAATAAAGGTTAAATAAATAAATAATATACACTGTGCTTTTCCATTATATAAACGTTTAAGTCAATCAATTACTAACTCACTCAATCCATCACTTACTCACTGACATAGCACAATAACTCTCCACTAACTTCTGAGCTCATTTCTCCCCTGAGTCGTATGGTTGGCAGGGCATGGTGTGTCAGACAGTGTGGCTGGGCTGGGTGATGCCAGTGACAGGGGCATGCCCCAGACTGTCACCAGCCTGCATGGCAGTTCCAAGGGACAGAGCACGAGCTAGAGGGAGAGTGTGTACGTAAAACGCCCTTCAAAGTCTGTCTGATGATACAGACATACAACACCTCACTACACTCTGTCTCAGAGCCTCCCTGATGACATGCAGCTTTACATACAGTTTCTCTGTGCTTACTCTCCCATACTGTATCAGACTATTGTGATCTGGAGTTTTCAGTTAGTGCCATGATAGATTTTATTGCACTCTTTCACATCTTTATTAGTTTGCATGTTACATTGATAAAATGTCAGCCATAGTGTAAACACAAGCAGCCTGGTATCATAGACTAGACGTAACATAGTGGACATAAATTCGGTACACTCAAATTAGTATGATATATATCCATATCAAACGTAACATAAGACAGAAGGTTACTTAATAAGGCAAAAATGAAAAGAAGGTTGGTTGGTCGGGGTGGATGGGTAGACGTAGAACGAGAACGTCTAGTAACCCAAAGGTTGTGAGTTCGAATCTCATTATGGACAACTTTAGTAAACTAGCAAACTTGCAACTACTTACTACTTTTGAGCTACTTTGCATCTACTTAGTGTAGGAGAGTTAAAATGGTTATTCCATCAAACTTCAAATTATTAGAATAGTACACAACGCAGAACAGAACAACCAGGTTGAGGGTCAGTGGCCAAAGCCCGCAAACAGGAATATTCCAAGTTCAGACAGAAAGGGGGAGTCAGATCACTATGATCGCCAGGAACTTTACTTTTGGTGTCTATTTTTAATTGTTGCGCTACTGGTGCTGCCTGTTGATGTTAGGTAGGCAGCTGCAGTAGCTGAATGATGTTAACATCTTCGGGTTGTGTTTCATTAAATGTATTTTATTTCATCTGGGTGCTTGCGTCACCTACTAACACCCTGGTACTACCCGTAGCTCCCGTTCTCCTCAGTCCGAGAAAACACTGAGAGAGAAAGGTATGTGTTGCAGATTACTCCTTTGTAGAAGTCCATAACGTGAAATAAATAAAACATCCCAAGATTAATGCTGTAGATATTGTTATAAGGGAGTTTGAGACTGTTGAAAAATGTAACTTTCAGAGTTTTATTGTTGTTATTAATATAGTTTACAGAGTGCTAAGTGCTGCTGTTGCTAGCTAGCATGCCTTTCTGTGATGCAGACGGTTAGCTGAGCTGCCGACTGTTGCTGGCGTTGCATTATGGGAGATGTAGTTTTGACACTAAGGTCTGAATGGGATAGAGGTGATTTCACGTAACTTGTTTGTGTTGCAGTGTTTTTGTACATGAGTTGTTGTATTTTGATACTGTCAACACTGAAAGCACCTAGCAATGTATTGGGGATGTGAGACAGGATATGTGTTTTTACCTTTTTTCATGCTCCTGTATAGAACAACTTGTCAGATGGTGCATTGGAGACTGATGTGTTCCTGTCCTGGCTTTTCACAATGGTATGGTTCTATTGTCTAAGAATTAAGACTATACATTTGTTGTATTAAGGACTGGTTATTATTTTATACTATACATTATGGCTTTATGTATGAGTGTGATTGTGTGAGTCCGAGAAAAGACTGAGAGAGAAAGAACAACTTATCAGATGGTGCATTGGAGACTGATGTGTTCCTGTCCTGTCTTTTCACAATACTATTGCAGATCAACATAAATGCCTAAAAGTCAGCCGTGGTGTCGCTCTTCATTTCTTGGTTCTCCTGTGGTACATATAAGACCCGATACATTAGCATTCCAGCTAACCCTTCCCCTAAAACTAACCCTAAATTTTAACCTAACTCCTAACCCTAACTTTAATCCTAATCCTAACCTTAACCCCACCTAGCTAACGTTAGCCACAATAAATTGGAATTCGTAACATATTATAAATTTGTAACATACTGTACAAATTGCAATTCGTAACATATCATTCAAATTTTCATTCGTAACATATCATATGAAATGGATGATGGACGTCCACAAATTAACACATACCAAACGGAACATATCATACTAATTTGAGTTTACTATGTTACGTCTACCCCTAGTCCAGGTTGACACAGGATATGTTCGAGGTAATTCAGTGGTGTTCCACTGTTATATCTCTGAAGCATTTAGCTGTATAAAATCAATATGCTCTTGAACCGCAAGTTACCGCTTACTGCAAAGTAATGTTCGTGAATGGGGATGTTGTTACCATGGGGGAATGAGTTAGGAGACATAAGTAGCTATTAGAGGTGTTTAAACAAAATGCTGTAATCTAAAAGACTCTTCAGGTTCTTCTGCCCTTTGGCTGTGAATCACTTGGGGTCCCAATTAATCGTTGGATGCCTTGAAATGGGTGTAGCTATGATGTTATGAGAAGAGTGGGTACTGAGAGAGCAGAAGTATCAGGGAAATAGCTGGCCCGAGGCTAGATAACACAATTGCAGCACTCTCATTCTCTCCACAGCTGATAAAGGCTTGGGCTGTCTGTGTCTACATAGAGTGTAGCTGCCTTGTCAGAATGGGAGAGATGCTCCGGCTTGCAGGCAGGAAGCTGTTCATTCAAAACCATGCAGAATGTGACACAAAGCAGGAAGCTAAATGTGCCCTAGTGGATGGGTGTTGACAATTGAACAGCTGTTGGCTTCATCGTACAATACCAATCGATTAGATGGCAGGATTAAAATCCCTGTGCCTGGTAACTCTAGGTGTGTATTTTCTCCTGTCTGGTTGAAATTGAAATAGCATTTTTGGAAAACAAGAGTTTCCTGTGCGTGTGATGTGAGAGGTGTGTATAATGCATTAGATTAGAT